>NW_018021055.1:26163-29776 GCF_002006095.1 Pseudomyrmex gracilis
AGTCCGGGAACTTTCCGGACAAACTGTGTATATTATTGACAATTTATATTTCTATTATTGACTTTATTTATATGTAATCGGCAATAGTTCTTTTTTGTAAGGGTGTTACCAAAAACTTTGTTTGCGTTGTAAAAATGTACTTTAAATAATATTTAATAATATTATAAAAAAGAGAAATATTTTTATAATGATATATTGTTGCAGATATATTTCAGCAAACACAAAGTAACAGTAACGTAACAGTAATGTTATAATTTCCTACTCAACGATGTAACTGCAATGTAACATGGCTTGTACGTAGCAGTTACATTGTTGAGTGGGAAAGTATAACATTAATGTTACGTTACTGTTACTTTGTGTTTGCTTGGATTGCACTCCAATATTTTTAATAAGCTAATACTTCAATTAAATAATCAATGAAATGCGTAGAATAGCTTGAGAATAAGTAGATAACCATAATTACATTTTATTGTTATTAAGGAACAAGTACTCTCGCGGACTGAGTACAGCGGCTGCGAATATGGAGGTCTCGAGTTCGAATCCTACCATCCATCTCAGGATTTTTTCCGGGTTCCGATACTTTTCATCGAGTTAATCAGTTAATCGGCAAACTGAATCAGGCACCTAAAGAGATATTATTTCGAGTGAAATTTCGAATTAAGTTTCCTTTCTTATAAGGCAATGTGCCATTGCTTTTTTTTTTAGTAATCACCGTAATATTACTGTGGTGCATTTCGGCGGACATTTTAATATTATACTGTGATATTACATTAACATTACGGTAATATTTCTACTATATTAGAATGTAATATTGCAATGGAAAAACAATATTACAGTGATATTGTAGTAATATTACGTGTTATGTGATGTTACGTCATGGCCCATGGATACGGTCGGGCTATGGTGAAACGCAACAGTAAACGCGTCGTTTTTCATATCTCTCTTTACAGTGGACACGCTGTGAGAGAGTCGAGCGAGTTTGTTTATATTCGTCGACAGGTCAACGGCGTACGCCGATCTTACTCTGTCTAGCGAACACTCGCTCGTTGGTCCCTTTTTAGGTCTGAGACGCAAATCTCATTTACCAAAGACGGGACCTAGCGATTTTAATGAGGAAGTGTGAGTGGGTTGTACGGAGAGAAGGATAACAAAAAATAACTCTTTAGTTTGATTCCACACATTATAAAGTAGTTATATTTATTAAAAAAAAAGAAAAATCAAAATCTTAGCAAATTACTAACATACAGATGGTGAAACTAATACAATGACTGAGCGCATAATCGTTTCGTACAAAGTAATCTATAAGCTAGGGTGCAAGTGTGAGAGAGAAGGGGAATACGAGTTGTTTAGTGCAGCCAGCCTCTTTGACCCATGTTAACGCAACTTAGATCATCTTAGAAATGTATTTCCTTATGTCAATTGACAAATTTGGTTTTGTTTCATTTCTTAGGTTCCGATAGATTTAATGATAGAAATAAATTTGAATGTGTCATGGTTCTACGACTGATATTCGGAGATAAGCGGGCTTTGTTTCCGTGATTTAGGGAGGAAAAAGAAATAGTTCGGACGCCACCCGAGACGGTTACACACCGCGAGTAGCCCTTCCAATTAAACCAAATTTTTGAGTGTGTCTATCTATTTGTTTATTTTAATCGTTTTCTCGATTTCTCCGAAAATCAGTCACGAAGTCAGACGTTAATTTCGCAAAAAGTAGAACCTCCGAATGAAAATAATTACAATGTGGACTTACTATTTGCTGCGGACCAGTGATGTTGATTAAAGCCTGTTCTATATTGATCGCAAGCGCAAACGCAAGGAACAGGTCTGGTAGAATTGACTAATCGTATTGATCAAATCAGCCAATTGACCAGCGTGATTGGTCAATTCTACGAGATCTATACCTTGCGTTTGCGCTTACGATCAATGTAGAACGGGCTTAATAAAAGGTTCTGGGCCGTTGCGGCACAGTAGTTCACTCTGGGATCTCACTTTCTGCACTCACTGTCACTCACTTACTCTTTGAGAGAACTCGCTGTGGTACTTCTAAAATCTGCGGCTCTATCTGACTCCGATCCCGAGAGTCCCGGCTTATATACAATTTTGAGTAAGCGAGGACTCTTACTCAAAATTGTATATGACTCTCGGAAAACTCGGTTGGGCCCTGCTGGTTCCTATTTGTTAATTAGTTAGTCAGGGTAAACTTATGAGATTGCCAATCGGCGGCGACCTCTCGCCTTGGTCGGCTCGTCTAATTTTCCGGGGAAGGGAAAAGAGAAAGTGTTGTTTTTTTTATAACGCCACGTAGATCCTTTGCTATTTGTTTGTAATAAAATTGTTCGTGGCGCCGGAGTTTCTATTTGCGCCGGCTGCTCTAAATTTTATAAGCGGTGTTCTTCTTGACCCGGAGATATCTGAGTTTGTTTGGAAAAGCAATAAATTCTTCCTGCTCGTTATCAAGAGAAAAGAATTTTTTTGGTTATTACTAGGCGCGGTTTATCCTTTCGGGCGCTGATATGATTTCCGTTTGCTCCTCTATCTTATCGTTTCGGAGTCTAAGTTTCGAAACGATAGAAGATCCGTTCGAGTTATCTATTGCTTTTTGTTACTTGTTTATTATATGTAGGCGCGTCGCGTTGCAAGAAAAAGGGGACCGTGGAGTCCCCAGAACGTAACAAAGTATATTGTGAAAATCGCACAAATATGTTTCGATGATTTTTAAAATTTCGCCTGTCCGTTACTTTATAGCTTTTACATTCTTTGCCGGAATAATCGGCACCTGCAATATTGACATGTAAGTGCTGACAAGTGATACACTAGCATAAAACTTCTATTTCAGGTTACAATCACATATATTACGCTTATTTCTTAAGATTGATGATGTCGTTAATCGGTGAAATGTAGGTTTACGGCTGTCTGCAAAACGACAAAAAATTGAAATTTTCGAAGAAGCTTTTCTCAAGTTTTGCGTTGTTCTTTTCAAGTCGTGTTCAATTTTACGACAATCGATACATAAAGTGATATAAAATATAGTATACTGAATATGGTTTACAAACACACAGTATATAAAAGTACTAATAGTGCTTTTGACTTTTTTAAATATAAATAGCAGTTAGAATGTTTCTTATATCATATGACTTTAAATTTTATGTTTTATTAGAATGTGAACTTACATATACATGTATAGGCAAATTCACCGGTTTAACTTTTATAAAAATTTATTTTTTTTTCAAATGTGCGGCACATACATCTTATATTGACTAACATGTCTAAAATAAGTTCAAAAACCATCTACACGCGTTAATGGTTTTAAGTAAATGGCGCAAAGTTTACTTGATTGAAGTCGATTTATATTTCTTTCCAGTTTTACATTGCAATCACGTTTAAATTACGCACTTTTAACGTCATAACTAAGAAAATTGGGATTGAAAATTGTGGCCACATGGATTCCGTGGTAAGGTATGATATAAGAAAGAGTGGTAATTATGCAGTTATACGGACTATTTTCCGATCTCAACAATTTTGACATATGTTATCAAGGTCACCTCTCTGAATAATAATATGAAGGTTTTATCCGTCGCTCATTGTTTATAAAAAAATTATGAACAAAAAAAGT
>NW_018021055.1:30286-41802 GCF_002006095.1 Pseudomyrmex gracilis
GAAACTTTTTTTGTTCATAAGTTTTTTATAAACAATGAGCGACGGCTAAAACCTTCATATTATTATTCAGGGAGGTGACCTTGATAACATATGTCAAAATTGTTGAGATCGGAAAATAGTCCGTATAACTGCATAATTACCGAAAGAGTTTACAGTTAATATGGACTGAATTAATTTTTCTCAGAATATGTGTCAAGATGATTTGTGGATTTTTCAACGACTTTACGCTTTTGAAGGCAATCTTTGATACTCTGATGTGTGTTTTATTTGTGAGGCACAATTTTCAACACCGTCTTAAATTTTTTGTTGTTATGTTTGCTACAACATCAGTACCTCAGTTAGTCAATTAACCGCGCGTATGTAATATTGTTAACTTTACTAAAATTAATATTTTGCAAGAATGAAGAGACAAGTTTTTCAGCGGTCACCATTTTGTACGGTTACATGACACATAATCGACCTCCAGAGAAAAGATGTATGAATACAAGAACTAACTTTTTTATGTATTATGAAAGCGTTATATACCACGGCGCAGGTACAAAGTTATTAAGAGTGAAAAACAAATTCAAAAGAGACAAAATAAATTGTATGATTTTCTATATTTTTACCGACTTAGTGTACTTTTAAACGCCAGCAATGACACGAACGCTCTGCATTTTTATACATAGTTATGACTAGATAGTATACAAAGAAAAAATACGTCTTATGCATATAAAAACAACTCAGATTTATCAGTATAAAACAGTCAATCAAAAGTTAAAACTACGATGGATTTGCCCATATATATAAAATATCAATGAAAATATAAGATTATATTATCAATATTATTGCTATTCTCATCGTCACAGGAGCAACAACTCTACAATAATGCGCAATAATTCGTTACTGCTGGTCATATCGCTACTGATTTTTTCGAGCGTTTACGTGTTTACGCGCGATGTCGATTTCTGCTTTGCGGACGAAGATGATCCGTATCTGTACATGGCAACGAAGACTGCCTATCATTTTGTTCACGGCGGCAAAACCCGATTTCAAACTATACCGCGTGAGTACTTTATATTTGTTTCTGTTAAACTTCTGTTAAAAGCAAGCAATTGTGTCAAGTTCAAATCTATATTTTGTCGTGTAATTTAATTTATGTACACTAGCGATCAAACATTCGCGGAATAGGCGCAAAGGTCTAACAAGGAGAGTACACGATGTGTGACCAATTGATTTTACCAAAACTTTTTGTATCGATAGGTCACTATGCCAAATGTTACAAGGTAAACGCATAAGACGCACTACTCAAGCGTTCACGAGAAAATCGCAATTAAAAATTTTCGAGCGACATAAGTAGATATATATATAAAATAGAGTGTTTTACTGAAGAGCGCGTGGCGCAGCCATAGCGTGCTAGACTAGTAGTGGCGGTAGAACGCTGCTGGTTCGAGTCTCGGTATTTTTTTTTGCCATGTGATTCTATGACTAAAAATCTATAAAAAATTACTCGAATTTTACTTGCCACACCGGGGCAAAAATCGATCACTTTTTAACATTCTTCTTCTTTCATGCAGCAATATGTAATGTGCCTTCTTGCAGTTAAATAAAACATGTTTCACATTTATTCGTATAGCACTGATTCTTCCGATGTTATTATTAATTATAAACACAATAAATAATTTAGTAATTGATACTAATTAATTCAAAATAACATTTATTTTGAATAATAATTGCAGTATATTATACAAATTAATTGTATTCAAAAAAAAAATTTTTCATCGAGACTCGTTCTATCGCCACTACTAGTCTAGCGCGCTACCGCTAAGCTACGCGTTCTTCAGTAAAACACTCTATTTTATATATCTACTTATGTCGCTCGAAAATTTTTAATTGCGATTTTCTCGTGAACGCTTGAGTAGTGCGTCTTATGCATTTACCCTGCAACACTTGGCATAGCGACCTAACGATACAAAAAGATTCGGCGAAATCAATTAGTCACACATTGCGCACTTTCCTTGCAAGAACAAAACTGATTTCCTTGGGTCTATTGCGTGAAGTTTTGATTACTAATGTACGTCTTTCTTTCGCTTTTGACAGACTGTCGACCGGTGCAGATCTGGATGGTTGCTGCACATGGTACAAGGTGCCCAACTCGCGACGAAATTGACAAGATTGTCGGATTGACCAGTCTTAAGGAGCAAATAATCCATAATCACGATGTACGTGGCGGTAAGTTGCATTTAAATCTTTCTCATATCTTTTATATCTTTCTTTGAACAAAGTTGACTTACTGTTTCTTTCTTTGTTTATCTCGCTTTTTCTTTGTTTTTAGTTTTTTTACAAGTTACATGTTTTTTGTAGAAAATAAAGATGAAAAGCTTCAGAAGTTCAAAAAATACACGGAGAAGGGCCAGTATGAGCCTTAAGACACAGATGTCAGTGTATGTAAAAAAACTCTTCTTTATTGAAATTTACGTTTCGATTCCATTGTAAATCATCTTCAGATAAATTATTTAAACCTATATGGTTTACAAAGCAAAAAATCAAAGGTAACTTACATATAAAACAAAACTAAATTAACAAAATTTTTGTTTTATATGTAAGTTATCTTTGATTTTTTGCTTTGTAAATCATATAGGTTTAAATAATTTTTCTGAGTATAATTCAAAATAAAATCGAAACGTAAATTTCAATAAAGAAGAGTTTTTTACACACACTGACATCTGTGTCTCAAGGCTCATATTGGCCCTTCTCTGTGTATTATATATTTTTTACTTCACATTTTTAATGCATCAACCGTCGTTTATAGATGGTCACATGTGTAATCGTGATCTAGAAAATCTACGAAGATGGTATCCAAATGCTTACTTGGTGCCGGAACGGGCAGAAGTTTTGACGCCGCAAGGGGTGGAGGACATGAAGCTACTTGCCAGAAGATTGCAGAGCAACTTCCCGGAGTTGTTGCAACCTAACGACAGCAATATCACAGCTACCAATTACAAAGTACACATCCTCACAATCATATTTTGCATGTTAATGTTAATTAATGAAATGAGACGATTTTGTTTAAAATTTGTTCAGTTTCAAACTGCCGGAGCACGTGAGAGCCTGATGTCTTTTATGGAGGGTTTATTTGGAAGCAGACACGCCGTATCTTACGAAGAGACTTCCAATAATGACACTTTACTTACTGTGAGTTTGTTTTTATCGTGTGTTATTCTATTTAAGCTCGCTCAAACTTTTATTTTAATCAATAATTAACTCTGCAGACATATAAAACATGCGCTTTGTGGGAAAATGTAAAAAGCGAGGATCAGTCGACTAAAAGTACGGAACGTAACAACTTCGAAAACGGATCGGAATTTCAGAATCTTTTGAAAAATGTCAGCCGACGGCTCGGTTTTAAATACGATATTTCTATTGGTGTATATATAATCATACTAAATGTATCGATAATTTATGTTCAATAAGTAATATCAAACGTCTAAAATAATTTTTTATAATAATTCTATATAATTATTGAAATCGCGCGAAATGTACTAATACTTAAGAAAATTATCTGATTTGTTTTAGACTTAATCAATGCTATGTATGACACATGTCGATACGAGAAAGCTTGGACCGTTACCACACTTTCACCTTGGTGCGCCGTTTTTAGCAAGGAAGAACTTTATATTCTAGAATATAGAGAGGATCTCGATTATTATTACAAAGCTGGCTACGGACGGGACATCAATGCTCGATTGGGATGTCCTTTATTGCACGATATGATGAAACACTTCTGGTATTACAGCAAGTTTTTTATTGTTTTATATTATATTTTTTATTTTTATATATATATAATTTGGTTTGTTTGTAATCCTTTCGAATTAGAAATTATAAGAAATATTATGTTAATTTATATATTTTTATCAGGAATATAGCACATAACAAAATCTCGGAAGAACCAACTGGCATCTTTTACTTTAGTGATGTAGTCGCTTTGCAAAATCTGCTGACCATAATAGGCATAAATGAAGATCATGACCAATTGACTGCCTACAACTTCAGAGACATGGCAAAAAGACAATGGCGCACATCTTTGATATCTTCTTTTGCTGCAAATCTTGTAGCAGTATTTTACAAGTAAAAATATGTGCATCTCCCACAAAAGATTATTATTTATTGTCATTTATTTTGAGATTCAATTAATGTTTATTTTAATTAAATATATTTTGCTACAGATGCAACGAAGGCTTTAATCGTAATAAAGTAATGTTCTATCTGGCTGAAAAATTGGTACGATACAATGGCTGCCAAGTAGGTCTTTGCGATTGGGAGTTTCTCAAAGGGCAATTTAGTCAACTTGCACATAATTGCAAGTTAGACGTTTGCTGGGAACCGAATAAAGCATCTTCTAGCTTATCGAGCTATGTAATTATTTTACTAACGTGTTTCTCTCTAGTCCATGGTCTTGCAAGCTATCATTAACTATAATATAAATAATACTAGTCTTGGTCTTTACTCTTCAATGATATATCAAATGTTAAATTGTAAACTGTTACGATAATATTAACGTTAATTAGGTATTTAAACGTGAACACCACGCGTCACAACAATCATTAAATATGTATTACTATATGTCAGTAACAGTAATAGTATATTTTATCATACTATAAGAAAAAATAACACACATATGTATTGCTTTTACATGTATTTTATTTATAAGAATTAATAATTATATAATATATATTAATAGTTATATAATATATATTTATCTTATATTCTGTATTCTTGTTTGTAAAATGTTATAATGAGAGAGAAGTGGCCAATACGAGNCAAAAACCAGATCTTCAATAAATTTCTTTATTAAAAAATTTTTTATATAACAAACGTTTTGACCTCAAATTTGGGTCTTCTTCAGTGTCTAAATACAATGATTATACAAATTACTTATGCGTTCTAACAAAGTGGAGTACTCGCAATGACAGCAGTGATTGGGAGACACCTCCACGGAAAACAAGGGCCGTCCAGACCGAGATCACCGGCGAGATCCGCAGCAAAAACCACAGGTCTACAGAGAAAAGACATCATAGATCCCGCAGCCGACAGCGCTCACCACGGCAGTCAAGCAGCTCATAGGGAGTATGTCGGAGCAGAAAGGATCATAACCATAACCGTCGACATTGCAGGCTCACCAGAAAACAACTAAATCACATAAACACTAAACGGGTCTTGCCAGAACCTTGCTGTATAAAGAATGTAAATAGTTGGAAGAAAATATATATCTTTTTGGATACCAGAAAGAGCGTAATCGTCAATAGCGCTCCCGGTCTATCTACAGTCCCGGCTGCTTACCTCTCGCTGCTGTTTTCCTTAGCTGCTGTACGAACACGCCCAAATTTATTAAGAATTAACTATAATAATTAGTATATGTTAATAAAACAGTTGTTCACGTCATTAAATTATATTTAATAATAATACTAATAATAACAATAATTACACTAATAACAATAATAATAATACTACTAATAATAATATTTTTATCCATTGTTGCAGGTACATTGCTCTGCAATAGTTAATAAACTTATAACTTAAATATTGGGACTACAAGTTAGTTCGGTCCGTTTCTAAAAGATGGCTCCGGCTGTTGTAAATGGTTCATAGTGACAGCTGATTTTGGCGGTCTCAGAGAGGTTAGACATCTGCTACTAATATTCAAGTTATATCGCTTTGAGTTTCATACAAAAACCTTGATTTTTACTGTGTTTGAAATGTCGAATTTTGTGTTAACCAAGCAGCACTTGCGGGAGATTTTAATTTTCTGCTTTAATTGAAAGAAAAGTGCAGCTGAAGCCCATCGAATGCTTGTCAAAGTTTATGGTGACACTGCTCCAACTGATAAATCATGTAGGGAATGGTTTCGACGTTTCAAGGATGGAGATTTCAGAGTTGAAGACAAGCCTCGCTCTGGACAGCCAAAAAAATTCGAAGACAAAGACTTGGAGGCATTACTCGAAGAAAATCAGAGTCAAACGCAAAAGAAGCTTGCAGAATCATTGAGAATAACTCAACAAGCTTTTTCTGTACGATTGAGAGCCATGGGAATGATTCAAAAACAAGAAAATTGGGTGCCTTATGAACTGAAACCGAGAGACGTTGAAAGGCGATTTTTCACTTGCGAGTTGCTGATTCAAAGGCAACAAAGAAAATATTTTTTGCATCGGAATGTGATTGGAGATGAGAAGTGGATATTCTACGACAACCCCAAGAAGAAAAAATACTACGCTAAGCCTGGTCAATCTTTGCCATCGATCTCAACATCAACATCAAAGCCGAACGTTCATGGTTTGAAGATCATGCTCTATATCTGGTGGGACCAAAAGGGTGTTGTTTACTATGAGCTGCTGAAACCTGACGATTCCATTACAGGCGATCTGTATTGGCTACAATTGATTTGTTTGAGTCTTGCATTGCGAGAAAAACGGCCGGAATACGAGCAAAAACATGATAAAGTTATTCTTCTTCATGACAACGCTCGGCCTCATGTCGCAAAAGTCGTAAAATATATTTGGAAACGCTTAAATGGGATGTTTTACCGTATAACGGAGCCGATTTTCTATCGGCTTCGCCCGGCCTTCCGCCTGCCGGACAGCTCGGTCGTTGCCAAGGTTCGGGAGAGGGGAAGGCGAGAAATTGCGACACTCGGTTGTTTTAATGCTGTAAGGTATTGTGGTTTATTCTATTAGATATTTACAATGCGGTTTTGTCGGTTTGTTTGATTAGTGTTATCTAAATTACAGCGGAGATTCGGTCGGTAATTTGTAATTATGAATCTCTTACGCGCTGATTTTATAGACGCGATCGGTAGATTTCGGAGCGGCGGGAACCGCGTCGGCGCGGTGATTGCTTAATTCTAATTCGGTGGGGAAGATATATACACGGGCCTTATATACAGTGTGGAGGGTTGAGTTGTGAGAACGATTGTTTCCGAGAGTCGTGAGAACTGGATAACAATGTGGCGGTTACAACGGCCGATTGTGCGCCGGAGCGCCGGAAGTCGGGGCAGTACCTCGACGGAAGCAGTCAGGATGGCGGCCGAGTCAACACCTCGACGGGAACGGTCAGTATGGCGGCCGAGTCAACACCTCGAGATGCCGGAAGTCGAGTCAACACCTCGACGGGAACGGTCGGTATGGCGGCCGAGTCAACACCTCGGAGTGCCGGAAGTCGAGTCAACACCTCGACGGGAACGGTCGGAAGTCGAGTCAACACCTCGAGATTGGAACGGTATCTCCGAGTCAACTTCTCGGAGAGCGGTAGCGGAATAAGAGTCTCGAGTCAGCACCTCGAGCTCAGTTTGTAGGAGTGGCTTTCGAATCAACACCTCGAGCGCCGGGAAAGGAATAGGTCTTGACTGCTGAAATCAGTCGGCTTTTATACCCCGGAGTGGCCTATGGTCGGCGTGTGGGACGCGGTTGTTTGCGTGCTGTGGCACGCACCTGCGGGCTGACGCACGCGTGTCTGCGCGGTGCTGCTATAAGCACGTTGCAGGTATTATAGCGCGGCGGATCGACGCACACGTGTGCGTTGTTTTCGTAGTCGGCTATAATCGAGTCGCAGAAACTATAGCGGGGTTATTCTTTATAATACAAAGGAAACTTTTAATACTTATAGTAGTAAATACAAAGCAATATAATAATAATGGTTATAATAATAATATAAAGCATAAAAAAAAGGAAATATAATATGTATATAATTGATAGGGTTCGTCCCATCACAACCGCACCCGTCGTATTCTCCGGACATTGCTCCGGACATTGCTCCTTCTGATTACTGGTTGTTCCGAAGGATGCAGCACGACTTGGCAGGTTAACGGTTCACTTCTTTCGCAGAAATCGAAAATTGGCTCCAAACTTGAATCGCCTCCAAAGACGAGTCATTTTTTTGAGGTGGAATTCGAAAATTGCCTGAGAGATGGGAAAACGTAGTAGCCAGCGATGAACAATACTTTAATTAATCTGTTCATTTATTTTGTTTTGAAATAAATGCATTTTTGAACACAAAAAAACGGACCGAACTAATTTGTACTCCCAATACATAATAAATAAAATGTGTAGAATAGCTTGATAATGAGTAGATAAAAGAATTACATTTCAGTAAAGAACAAGTGGTCTCGCGGACTGAGTGCAGAAGCTACGAATATGAAAGTCTCGAGTTCAAATCCTACCATCACCTCAGGATTTTTTCCGGTATTTTTCATCAAGTTGATCAGTTGATCGGTAAACTGAATCAGACCTTTAAAGAGATTAATTCGAGTGAAATCTTTAATTAATTTTTGTTTTACAAGGCAATGTGCCAGTGATTTTTTTCATATATCACCGTAATATTGCTGTAATGCATTTCAACAGACATTTGGCTGTATTACGGTATGACCCATCCAAAATTCGGAAGTAAAACTGCACATGATGAAAGACTATTACATAAGAAACATATGTCAAGTTTGGATTACGGCATATTGAATATACTGAAGATATGAAGAGCAAAATCATGTTTAAAAAAAAGAGTTTTTCACAATTATCTCCGAAATTATTCACATTAGAGAAAAAGTTTTCAAACAAAAAATGTAGGAAATTAAATTTTCCACACAAAAGGTTATAATCTTCAATCATATAACTTCAATCGTTTTTATGGTAGAACGCTAAGAGCAAATACTGAGAGTTTTTTACGATTATCTCCGCGATTAATCACATTATAAAAAAAGGTTTTAAACAAAAAATATAAGAAATTAGGTTTGGAAATATAGTTTTGGAAATGTGCAGTAAAAGAACAGAATTACTATGTGTTTTCATAGTCGTATATCTGCATATTTTACATCGCAAAGTTGTAGTTAATTGATACTCAATAATAATTTTTACACTTTGTATGTTATCACTAAGCCGTATAAGAAATTCCTTAGCATCTTGTTGAACAGTTTGAAAATATTTCTCATCTGTCAGTCTACGCACTTCAGTTACATTTTTTAATTTGTCATGAAAAATTTAGCTGTCCAATACTTTTCTCACAGCATTTGTCCGTTCTAGACGTAATAACGTTTTTTTAATAATAGTTTAATAGACACTGAATAGAAGCGTTAACATAGCATAATACAAAAAAAAAAAAATTTAAAAATTATTTATTCAAAATATATGCAAATATCAGGTGCTTTCTAACTACGTACACAGGCGACACTGTGTAACACTGTGTACACTTCGGTGCTTTCCAACTACGACACAAGTCGACACAATTGTACACAGCTAAAATGCTGTGTTCAACTGTGTCACTCCATGGATACCAACTTTTTTCCGTTTATTTTTCTATAGAATGCTATTCTTGTAGACTGTTTTCTGCTGTGCTTTTAAATTATATTTGGAACAGTATTAATCATGGAAAGTATGTGATACATATTTTTAAAATTATTTTATTATTTGTTATAAAAATGTAATAATAAGTATTGACATAACTATTCTCTCGTGTTTTAATTTATCTCGTGTCACTTGATGTCCTTAAAATATTAATCTTCTACAATTCTGCAATATTTATATTTCAGAGTATGCAATTAAAAAATATCAATTTTACTAATGATTAAATAATAATTTTATTATCTAATTATTGAAACAGATGGTTTTACATGCAAACATTGCAATGCATATATTGCAATATTAGACACAGCACCCTTACATGAATGTTTCACAAACAAACATATATATATGGATAGTAACAATGTTTTATTTACAAACGACAATGTGGATGTTAATGACAAATGTAAGTTTATTTATTTACACGTATAATTTATTCAGTATAAAAGCCATTTTCTAATCTAATTTCAACTTCTATAAATTAAAGCTGAAATAAAATCTGATATAAAATTTGTAATTTGTGCATGTATTATGTATATGATTTATTCTATGCATGGAATTTAATGTATCATAATTTTTTTTTAATATATAATAATAATATATAATATAATGTAGATAAAAGAATTGTTATAGCAAAAATATATGCTAAAGAATTTACAAATTATATTGTCCATTGAGAAGAAGACCGAAAATCGACTTCCGCAACGATGGTTACTCACTTTGGCTATTTTTTAGCGATAGTTTAAAATATACCATATTCATTACGCATATATACCGGAAAACTTAAATGACTTATGTAAAGTGATTGTTCCGCACTCTGACGATGAAAACTAAAAGTTAAAAAGCGTTCCAACTACAAGTCAACACTGTGTTACACTGTGTCACACAGTGTATGACAATGTTCCGTTGTTGGAAAGCACCCATCAATATATGAACGCGCTAAATATAGGAGCTTTCCAGCTACGTACACAGGCGTACACTGTGTAACACAATGTCCATTAGTGTGAAAAAGAGCATGTCAGTGTGTCTCACTCACACTAGTGGACACTGTGTTGCACAGTGTCGTCTGTGTACGTAGCTGAAAAGCTCCCTATGTCTGACTTGCGAGCACGAGCGCGGCTGTGAACGCGGCTTGCGTAACGCTCGCGTTTTGTGTATGTGTGTGTGTGTGTGTTCTATGTACGTAAGACTGAATCTTAAGAATCTTCGTGACATATTCTCGCATTTTGAGGTGTAATATTTTAGATCTCTGGATTGACTGAACCAATTTAATTTGCACTTCTTCCAATTGAAAGCTTGTAATGACATTTATTAAGGACAAGTAAATTTTTCATTAGTGGTATAATTTACGAAATATTTTGTATCAAAAATTCATTGCGAAAAAACTCGGGATAAAGTACACGGTAGCGTCTTGACAGTAACACTCATTCGGCGGATACTTTTATGTACTTGGCGTCAAGACGCTACCGCATCTCTTGATATCGAATGTCAATATGTTTAGTACGCTTATGAAGTTCAGCATTCTTAACTAACTTAATAGCACTTTGATTATCGATGAAAAGTATACTAGCGTTGTCACGTAGACATTCGATGTCTTTTAACAATTTTTTAAGCTACATGACTTTCTTTGTAGCAGCCGTTGCTGCAACTCAGACTCCGTAATACTGAGTGTCACCATTCTTTGTCTTTGCGAAGACCAAGTAACTGATCCGTTTGCTAAGAAAAACACATAACCAGTCGTGGATCTACATGTTTCTACGTCGCTCGCATACATTGCGTCAGAAAAACCTACAAGTCGAGCTTTGCTTCCGCTTGATACAGTATATCACGATCTGTCGTATTTACTAGACAAGAAAATATTCCTTTACCGCACGCCAGTGATTACTATTATAATTGCTAAAAAATCTGCTAATTAAGCTTACTGAGTAAACTGAGTAGGCAATATCTGGACGCGATACGATAGCTAGAAACATGAGAGAACCTACGGCTTCACGAAAAGGTACTTTTTCGATTTTATTATTACAATCGTTATTTACTGGATATAAGATTACATGTGGATCTAAGGGATCACATGTACAGAGCGGAGCACCATATCGTGCGCCGTGAGGAGAAGTAGTTCTCCTCCGGCTGCCTCCTACTAGCACGCGCCAGCGACCC
>NW_018021055.1:44341-49493 GCF_002006095.1 Pseudomyrmex gracilis
TTGGCCTGATTTACTCAATAATTACTCCTTTATTATAAATAATAGAAAAAAATGGTTCAGGACTTTTCGACTCAGTTTTATTCCTTCTACCTGCCTACGAGAGATTGTACGGCAATTCTGGGACACCCTGTATATTGGCTCATTGTGATCCTAAACGAATTATTAAAGTGTTGAATAACAGAATTAATAACTTCTTGTGAACTACTGGTTATTAGACCATCATTAACATATAAAGCTAAATAAACTATCGATTTCTTAACATGACCAACAAAAATACATTCGTTCGCATTTGTCGCCTTAACATTAAATTGTCTTAAAAATTCTCGAAACCTTTTATTCCAGCACCTGGGCAATTGTTTAAGCCCATATAAGGCTTTGTTCAAGCATACCGAGCGTTTTATTTCAGTGGCTCCTCTATTTCCTGCTTCCACAATGATTCTCTCAGGAGTCTTCATGTAGACCGGTTTGTTCAGTTCCGCATAGAGAAAGGCTGTATGTACATTGCAGTGAGCTACTTTCAAATCCTGTTCAGCCACAATAGCCAGCAGCTCTCTCAAAGAGTCAAATCGAACTACGGGAGAGAAAGTTTCATTAAAATCAATTCCCTTTTCTTGTATAAACCTCGAGCACACAACCGAGGTTTAAAACGAACAATTTTCTCTTCTATATCATTAATAACTTTAAACACCCATTTATAGTCTTCATGCCCGGTTTTCTCGTGGATAATTATTCACGTATTATTGTTTTGATGAGCTTTTAATTCCTCCTTGATAGCTTGTTGCCATTAAAAGGCCTCGTCGCAACTTACTGCTTCATAATACGTGTGCGGAGCAACATACTCACCCACATTGAGTTTGAATCTGCTTGGTCTTTTAATACCTGTCTTTTCCCAAAATATAGGCCCTGACCTAATAGCCTTTGAAGTGCTGAACACTTCGACTGTGGTTTCTTCGTTTTTTTCTTCATTCTCTGAAGCTACCTATCGACACTGAAACTACTTCTTTTCCTGACTCACTGTCTGCTCGTTATGGTTTATCTTCGTTCTTAGACAGTTTAATCACACCGTCTTGCAAGTCATCTTTTTCTACAGCTTCATGTTCATAGTTATCATTAAAAATCTCTTGAAACATTCACGCGTTTTGTTACTGGATCATAAACTCTGTAATTTCTTGATTCATTTTTGTAACTAATAACACTTTCTTTGAATGAGAATCAAGTTTCTTTGTATGTTGTTTCGAGATATGCATAAATGCTTCGAAACCAAACACTCGAATATGTTTTAGACGTGGTTTCTTGCCAAACTATTTCTCGTAAGGCGTTATATTGTTATTGGAGTCCGACGCATCTGTTCTATTCAATACATATACCGCCGTGTTCACGGCTTTGCTCCACAGATTTAAGGATAAACTCTTAAGAGGATGCTGAACCGTCCTGATTTATCATTTCGTATTTCCAACTTTTTGTGAAAACTATGAATCGGAATAAAAAATGCTTCTCCAGAAATAAAGAAAATATAGTAAAGAATGGGATAAAGCCTAAAAATTTAAGAAAAACAAAAAAAAGTTTTTAGACTGTTATTACAAAAACTACATTTTTACTTTATATGCAAAATTAGCCATATAAATCCAAATAAAAATACCTTTATCCCAAACTAGAAACATAGACGAATATTTTGAGTGCTTCAAAAAAAGATTTTGAAGCCTTGCGAGACAAGAAAACTTGGAAATACGATTAGTACAATTTTAGCAGAAGCGTCAGAGAGAAACATATGTCTATCCTTGGCTTTCTCATGTCATCTATCCTTGTTTTGGTTTGATTCGGTCCCGAGAGATGGCGCCACCTACCCGATAGCATAGCGGTTGAGTAGCAGCTGAGCGAACTTTTGCCAGCGGGTTCAGCATCCTCTTAAATTGCATAAATCATGGTATGGGCACTTTTCACAACAGATTGTCGCGCTCTACCTTCCCATTTTGTTGGGGGGTATACGGCGCAGTTCACACTCTTCGTATTCTACAAGATTTTAAGTAACTGTCTATCCGTTTATTGCAAAATTCGCGGCCGTTATCTGATCTTAACACTTTTAACGACTGTCCAAATTTATTTTTAGTTATTTGTTCATTATTCTTTGAAACACTCAAACACATCAGACTTATACTGTAGCATGTACACATGTCAAAAATTCGTAGCTCCATCTTTGAACAAAAAAAAAACTTCAAACCTCCAAGCGAGCCCACCAACATGAAATCACACACATCTGCATTACCATTTTATCTGCATTACCATTTCATCTGGTTTACTGTTATTTTGTCACTATGTTTGTTAAATGGCTGTCGGTGTGACTTTCTGAGGTGGCATGCTTTACAAAAGAAGTGTTTCACGTTTGGTAATTTTATTTCAACTGCCGCATTTTGTTTCACCAAGTTTCTCAAAGTTTGCTTGTTTATGTGTCAAAGTTTCTCGTGTCAAAGTTTTAAACTAGCACTTGCGGTGTTTGCTTTACCCACAAGGTTCGGCGGAATAACTCGAAAGAACATTCAATACAGTTCATTGTCTTGCTTTACTCCAGTTGCAATGACTTTGCTATCGTTCATAACATTCACTCGTTTTTTAAACTGCACAGAAAAACTTTTTGATGTACACAAAACTCCAAACGAGAAAAGATTCTTTTTAATGTTCGGCACGTATAACACTTTCTCAATACAGGCTGTTTTCCACGAGTCATCAACAAACTTCTCTATCAATATAGTTCCTTCGCCACCAGAGATATGCAAAATAGGTATTCAAACCTATTTGAAATAGAAAATGCAAACTAGGTAAAACTTTTCTATTTGAAAATGCAAAATACAAAATGGGTTTTAGATACCCATTTAAAATAGGAAATGGAAAATAGGCATTTTTAACATGCTTTTTCAAATAAAAATGGATTTTTTAATATTTATATTTTTATATTTATTTATATTAAAAGTTTTTATTCTTATTATTTATACATATTTCTTATTATTATATCTTATAGTTAAAAACTTATTTCTATAGTATAAAAACTTAAACTTAAAAAAGATATTTGCTTCCATCGTTTCAAGACATTCAGTTGTTCTTTTAAAATGACATTTTGCTCTTTAGAAGTAGAACGTGATGCTTTTAAAAGAACACGTTTTTCAAAAAGAGAATCCCCTATTTTCCTTCTGTGAGGTCTCATAATTAATCCTCTATACGAAAAAGGCGTTCTACTGGCGCTGAGCTCGGAAGACACGTATTATATTTGAAAAAAAGTTTTTTGACTGTTAACCCAGACGGCACAATGATGTATTTAAGATGTCTTGAAGATATCTCACAGAGACTTTGAATGTGCAAAAGATATCTCGTTGAGACAATTTCGAACGTGTAATGATATTCAAATGATATCTCAGGGATATGCCTGAGACTGCTAATGTCCACATCAAAAACATGCAAAAGATATCTCTCTTGCAAAAGTTTTAAAAATGATATCTGGTTGATCGGTATATAGTACGAGTGACTTCAAATTATAGTTTGGTACACTTTGGTATATGTACCCTATGATCGCCAAAAATTGCCTTTTACGGAACGTTTATGTATATCATACTCAGGATGCAATATGTATAGGACATATAATCAAACATTCCAGAAATATCTTGTGCATTTGATAGTGATATTTAGTTTCAGATANACCTGCATTATGTNATGACATGATACTTAGCTCTAGGAAATAATTCATNAAAAGTGTTAAAATACTGAGATAAAACGACATTTTATTCACAAAATGCAGTNTAGCAAAATTTAAAATTATGGTAACATTTTTACCCATATTGGATCCACCACTGCAGACATGTTGCTAATGATAACTTNTCAAGGAACACATTAAACAACTTAGTTTACATACAGGTACNAGTTGAGATCACTTAAGAAATAAAATNAATTGCAACGTAATAAATTGCACAGTAGAGACTCAAACACAATACTCCTACATATGAAATGCACTCCAGTTGCCTTTGTGGNTTCAAAATTCACTCAGTTGATCATGCTATTCTGAAGCCTATTCAGTTGCATTCAGGTTCAAATGCAACATAGTANGTTTTAGAGTGAAAATACAATTAAGTGTGTTTTTAAGTTGCAGCAGCTACAACTGGAGTGTATCTGAGATACAGTAAAAATCAAATAATCATTTAAAAACTGCTAGCTACTTAGCAATAACCTGCTGAGTACATTTAAGATATAAAAATCAAATAATCATTAAAATAAAATGCTCACTACTCAGCAGCAACCTGAGTGTATTTAAGATACAAAAATATGTATGATATATATGAGATATAAAAATCAAATAATCATAAAGATTACTCAGCAGCAACCTGCTGTATGATTCTACAGCTAATTATAATCCTCTTCAGATAAAGATACATCACTTTCACCTGAGCCTTCATCATNCCCACTGTTAGCATAATCATTATCACCGCTTGAGTGATTATCACTGTCGCTCTGTTCTTCTGATTCCATAACTCTAAAAAATATCAGGAAATATATCACAACATATTAATTTGTGGCACAAAAATTTCTATACATTAAATACATGGAGTCAANAGTCACTTTACCTACCTCTTAGATTTTGTTATCTGTTGACGCAGCCAATCACATGTTGATTTTTGAATGTCTGCATTAGAAGCATCAACATAAGGGAAAGTGTTCCGTACTTTGGTAGAACGAACAGAAGCTACAACAAAGGAAATTAACATAAGTTAATNATTAACTTTTCCAATTACTATTAATTTATTAAACAATTAATAAAGAATCTTCAAGCTCTGAATAAGAATAATCTAATAAGAAATATGAAGTACCCTGATAGCCACCTGTCTGTGGGTTTGCTGTCATGTTGCCAAAAACAGGAGCGCTTAAGGTTTTAGCAAACTTAGAACAAGGTGAGTCAGGTATTTGTCTTTGGTTCGACATCACACGTATTCAACATGTATTGCCGACAACTTGCCGTGTATTTGCTGTCAACGATTTATCACTAACATAAAGAGCAACATGACAACAAGTTGCCAACAACACGTGTCGAGTCATAAATTTCAGCAAAAATGCAACAACATGTCGAGAACAGATGAATATGTTCTATTCATCCGTTTGCCTTTGACCAATTTTT
>NW_018021055.1:49507-50649 GCF_002006095.1 Pseudomyrmex gracilis
AAAAATTTCTGGATAATCAGTATTTACCTTCAAGAGCCCTGATGACACCTTTTAGCTCCTTAAATTTCATTTTCTTTTTGGCTCCCTCCCAACTAAACAAACATCCCACTGAACAATGTATGTACTGAGTGAGTATGTTTTTGACAACTTTGTCAACAGTGTGGCCGCCGATACGAGCCATTTCTTTGACCTTNACAGAGCACAATGCAAAATCAAACTCTATGCATTACAGTTTGCAAAACAAACTACAGAATCATGCTGGCATCACTTACATTCTTGACATAATAGACATTGTCTTTAAGTAATTTTGAGTTTCATTGTATGAGATCAGCGACTGAAGACTTCATTTCTTCAATCTCATCTGGTATGCAGTCAGATCCTTGATGCACCAAGGTAGTATTGAGTTCTCTTGGCCGTCTTACTGCGAGTCTTAGTTTGAGTAGCTCTCTAGCAACAAACTTCCGAAACTCTGAAGAAAAGAAGTAAAAAAATGTTGAAAAATAAATTTATTAGGTAAAGTTATTAACTCCATGACTCTTAGAAGGAGAAAAAAGAAACGGGAAAAAACAAACCTATTTCATTAGTGAAGATTGCAGNATCCACAGATAAGGATAAGTCATTGTTGCTCTCATCCTGGCTGATTTGAAAAGAGGCTGGTGCCTCAAAATTCCGAACTGTAAAGTTCAAAGTTGTCGGAGTTTCAGATGGAGATGTTTCATCAACATTCAATTTGTCTGCATCATTTGAAGCAGGGAATAAAATGAAGTCCTCTACATATTTCACTGATTCAAAACCAGAGTTCAGAGATGCACTTGTTACATTCACGTTATTATCTTCTTTGAAAAAGCCCATGCTTTCTGTTATTGGAACTTCCTTGACTATGTCTTCAAGACCCTGTGCAAGTTTGCCTTTTGGCACACCAGAGAAACTTTGCTCTTTCCCCTCATTTCGCTTACTTGAAGACAAACTTTCTTTGCCCTCTGTATGCAAATAACTACTCTTGTTTACCTCTTGCTTGCTTGAAGATGGACTTTGTTTANCCTCCCAATTCTTAGAAGAACTGTTCTCTTCTTTCTCTTGATTTTCTATAGAAAAACGCTCTTTTCCTGCTTGCTTTTTAGAGGAAGAGCGCTCTTTTCCCT
>NW_018021055.1:50842-52383 GCF_002006095.1 Pseudomyrmex gracilis
GAATGTTACAATACCTGACTCTTTTGGTTGGAAATAATGATGTAACGTGTTCCTTCCTGAAAGTGGCGGTACAGGTAGCTTTTCCAATAATTTGAAGTCTGCTGCTGACAAGGAAACCTTTTTTTTCACTAAATGATCTTCACTATCACTTTCTAAGTACTTTGGATTCGGTCTTCTTTTCCGTCGTGTTCCTGCGTCGGAATTGATGTCTGTCTCCTCTTCTGCCCTCTTAAATTTCAGGCGTGCCTCATCAAATGTTCCTAAAAAGTAGATCAGATCAAACTTATTACAGATTGTCAAAAGCAATACAATGAGTCATGGCAGATTGGTCAAACAGCTGTCGCTTGACCATATCTTTGTAAGCAGAAAATAGCATTAATAGTCATGAGAATAAGCTTGCTAATATATGACTCACTGAATTTTCCAATGATCTCCAGGATCACTTTGTCTTCCCATGATTCTGCTGGGTTCCTTGCTCTGCGGACTTCCTTGTAATGATCTGAATCATTTTTCATACCTGGCCATTTGCAGTGCCATACACCTTGGTCGCTTTGGCTCAGCCAGTTACGATGGACAATGTTAAAACCGTCTTTAAAATCAACCAGCCAAAACTCAGGGTCCATTCTTGGGGAAAGAGAAACATGTATAACTAAGGTTAAACTAAAAATGAGCAAGAGTTAATATGAATCATATATCAGTATTTTTAGATATAAAAAGTGGAACCTACTTTCTACAATAAAAAACGATAAAAAGACAATTAAGAAAAAGAGATGAAGTGTAAGTTGTTATAACAAAAAAACCAGTAAACACTCGCAGCAAGGAAATGAATCTCAAAATTATAACCTGCACATAAGTCATGAATCGATAATTTATGACGTTAACTTACATGCACATATGATTTTAGTGCTTAATGAACGTATCACAATAACTTAATAAGTGTATAATAGCATAGTATTACCTACAATATTATTATAAACTTACCCCGAATAGCTTGGCTTGTAAAGAATCTTGGTAAAATGGAATGGAAGCAAGAACATTCCGCGGGAAAGCCGTTGCGTGCAGCGTGCGTCGACCCAGACGGCACAATGACCATGTTCAGCAGACTGAGCAGATCAGTGAGCGCTTAGTGATTTTTCAATATGATTGGTTTCTATACTTAGATCAAGCAAAGATATAAAGCAAGATTCAATCATATTAAAGAATCACTAAGCGATCTTTGATCTGCTCAGTCTGCTGAACGTGGCCAATGATATATTTAAGATGTGTTGAAGATATCTCACAAAGACTTTGAATGTGCAAAAGATAAAAATGGTATTTGAGTGATGTGTAACTGTGATATTGTGCCGTCTGAGAAATGATTTTTATATCTCGCGCAAAATATATTGTGCAAAGATTTGTGATTAATAAATATTTCAAAAATATTATAAGAATATCATGAGAGTGTAATACACTGCGTTCAAATTTCCTATACATTAAGCGATGTCTTTGAGATATACTTAAAAGAAAACAGTACTAATATTCTTAGAAGAATATCTGTGTGA
>NW_018021055.1:53948-58612 GCF_002006095.1 Pseudomyrmex gracilis
AGTAAATTGTAATCTTTCGTTATATGCGTTAAAAGTGTTTAAAATGTATTGTAGTTTGTCAAGAGGAGCTGTCATAATAATGTCATCGACATATCGGTTTTTTTATTTAAAATCTAAAGATTCCATAAGATCACATGTTATTTCTCTATTAAACAATTCTTTGATTTCCACTCCGAAAATTAGTGATCTTGACAAGCAGCTCTTTTACAAGTATCGACTCACTTTGCAGTATAAGAGAGATCATCCTGAAATTTTGTTCACATGGGCGGACAAGGGTAACGTGACTGTTGCAGTTGATAAATTGACTTATTTAGAGAAAATTAATTCAATGCTTAATGATGTGACTACTTACACTTTAATAAAGAGAAATCCTATTAAAACTATTGAGAATAGACTAAACACTTTATTAAAAAATTGGGTTAAAAATGATTATATTAATGACTTATCTTACTAGAAGATTAGATCTAGTGATGGATGTATGCCTAGAGCTTATGGCTTACCTAAAATCCATAAGCCGGGTTTTCCTTACAGATTGATTGTCTCTTCAATTGGTAGCCCACTACATTCTTTTGCTGAATTTTTACATAAGATTATACATCAAAATATACCTACTATGTCTAGTAATGTCTACAATAGTTTTGAATTTGTTAAAAAGGTTAGAAGTCTTAAATTGCAACATGATCACGTTCTTCTGTCTTTGGATGTTATTTCCTTGTTTACAAATGTTCCGATCGATTTAGCAAACTTATGGAGTGCCGATGGGATCTCCTCTATCTCCCATCATTGCAGATATTGTTATGCAAGATTTAGAGACTTCAATTTTGAAAAGACTAACTTCCAAACCTTCGTTCTATTTTAGATATGTCGATGACATTATTATGACAGCTCCTCTTGACAAACTACAATACATTTTAAACACTTTTAACGCATATAACGAAAGATTACAATTTACTATGGAAACACAAAATAACGACTCTTTAAGTTTTCTTGACACTAAATTAATTGTTGACAACAATCGAAAGATTTTAGTTGATTGGTTCCATAAAGAAACCTTTTCTAAAAGATATCTAAACTTTTTTTCGGCACATCCTCTTTCCCAAAAAATAGGTACGATTATAGGTATGGTAGATAGAGCTTTTTTGCTATCTGATTCTATTTTTCATAAGAAAAACTTAAAATTTATTATTGAGGTTTTGATTATGAATAACTATCCGTTTGACTTTATTTTTAAAATTATTAACAACCGTATAAAATTTTTGACTAATAGTAGTCTGATATCGGAAAATAAATCTCTTTCAACTTCGTGCATTGATAATAACAAAAAGAGATTTTTCGTGTTGCCTTTTGTCAAGGGACTGTTTGACTCTCTCTCTATATTCAGAAACAAAAACAAGCATATAAACAAACATAAAGAAACTGCTACGGACATCTCTTTGGCATATAGAAGTCTTAACAAGCTCAACAAATTTATAACAGCCTTAAAAGATCCTATTGTTCACGATGACAAAAAGAATCTTGTATATCGTATTAATTGTAACGATTGCGATGTTTCCTATGTGGGNCAAACCAAGAGAATATTGAAAACGAGAATTAAAGAACACAGAAATCAAATAAATAGAAATGTGGGGAATTTTTCCGTTGTCACGACACATAGATTAGAGACGGGTCATGACTTTAAATGGTCTGACATAGATGTCTTAGACTTAGAGAATTTTTATATTAAAAGGTCTATTTCTGAAATTATCCACATAAAATTACAAAATAATGCTATTAATGTTATGTCTGATACGGACCAACTAAAGCCTTATTTCGCCTTTCTTGAATCTTTCAGAAATCAATGTTTACCTCACCTTTGATTTTGACAAACATGTTATTTGTTTCTCTTGGTTTGTCTTGTTAGTGGGGATATACCACACATGTATTTAAGCACACTCATTTTGAAGGTTGTACATCAGTACTTTTATAGATTTTAACGTAACATGTCGGTTTGAGTGTATTGGTGCTTTGTTTTCGGTTTTTTGTGCACTTGTGATATGTAATTATATTTTTTAATTTTAAAAAATTTTTTTATATTTAAATTATTTTTTCATTATCTTTGACACATCATTTTCAATATAGGCATCATTTGTGTTCATTACTTGAATAATCACTAAGAAACTTACTGATTTGCAATCTTTTTTATATTTTATATTCTCGGAGGTGAGTGTGATTTACTTATTTTATGTATTTATTTTATTTTATTGTTATCTCCTTTGTTTGCGAAAAAATCCGATTCAATTGTCATTTTATTGTAAAAAATTTTTTTTTGTTGTTGCTCAGTTCATTACCACTGATGAAGATCCAATCCAGGGATCGAAACGTATGGTTTTATTAAATATATTGATTTAAACACACTTCCATCCAGTGTACTNCTCGTATTGGCCTTAACCTTGTTACTTGACTTTATCACGAGGATTTTTTACTTATTTGTTTTTGACTGTTGGATAGGATTTTAACATTGAAAGTGATGTGTCTTTATCTTGTAAGTATTGAAGAGCCTCCAAATCAGAGTTGCAAGATCGAGCCGAGAGCATCGAAGCGGTGGGGACACGCACACAAGCGAGAACTGCCGTTTCGTGTGTTTTCGTGTGCGCTCGGCTGTTCGGTTCGTGGAAGAGTGCAGACATACTATATTTTGTCTCTTTTCCACCAAGCCGGCCACAAGGCGAGGCACGTTACCGACGTTGCGCGTTGTTCTTGAGTATGACAATATCTCGAAACACTTTTTCGAGACTTAGTTTTGTAAAAAATACATAAAATTATTGAGAATTGTAAAACATCTCAATACGTATTTATAATGTTAAATTATTAATAGTGAATTAACTGTGATGTAACATTTTTAAATTATTGAAGAAAGTTTATTCATGTGTATATTCATATGTATAAATACGTGTATATTATACATATTTATATATTAAACTTTAAAAAATATAGAAAGAAGTGCCGATACAAACAAAGATCAGGATTTCTTTGTGAATAAATTTATTGAGTAATCTGTGATTATCATGATTCTGAACCATTACTTAGTTCTTTAATATTATTGTATAATTTAAAATACTGTGTCAATAATTATACACAACATTTAATTTATTATTTCTTTAAATTATTATTTTAAAAATATTGCAGTGTCATGTACCCTTGCAACAGTGGATGAAAATATTTCTCTTATTATTATTAATTATTTATTATTATTATAATTTAAAGTACATTTTTACAGCGCAAAAGTTTTTGTCTCAAACAATGCTATATTTGAATCAAATATATTTTGTTACATTTATAAATATATTTCATGTTACATTTAATTAATTAACGTTCGCCGAATGTTACGGGAACGTTTCAGTAAAACGTTCTGAGAATGTTCGCCAAATGTTACGAGAACGTTTTTATGCTACTTGGGTAAATCTTAAATTTGTATAGTTTTAAAAAATGTCTAAACATCCTCCGAATGTTCTCAAACTAACATGTAAGATCAAGAAAAGTCGCAAATCGTAACGTTTTCTTCGTTTAGGTACGAACATTTCAAACTTATATTAGTTCGACATGTTAAATCAGTGTTCGGAGTCTAACACAAAATTAACATTTGCTGAACGTTTTTATGCTACTTGGGTACGAACATTTCAAACTTATATTAGTTCAACATGTTAGATCAGTGTTCGGGGTCTAACATAAAACATATCTAACACAAAATTAACATTCGCTGAACGTTTTCATGCTACTTGGGATCCTTCTTATCTTTTTATACACGCACACACACATTATTTGTTATTATCATTATTTTAAATATTATCATTATGTCATTATCATTATGTTATTATCATTATGTTAAATTTTTAAATACATATACAACTATGTATGTATATATTTATATATAAACATAACTATTATAATAAATTGCCTTACAAGTTTTATTTTTGATGTTTTAAAGAAAATTTAACGCTAATTATACAAATCTATTATAGTGTTTTATTTTTTATTCTTAATGTTTTAATAATTGGTTTACTATGACATTTATCTATTGTCATGGTTTTTTACTCTCTTACTTAAGTATATTTTACTTTTTTACACTTACCGTAAGTAAGTTTCTTACATCACGCAAAAACTAATAATTAAATAAATAAATATTTGATATCAATTATTGGAGTTACTTTCAATGCAGAGTTACTTTTTTCAATGTTCGCGATAATTTTATAGTAACATATGCCTGTCGGTATTATTGGTAATCGCGTCGGTATGTATCATCGGTAGTTGGTGCCGATATATGGATTAAATCTTGGGCCGCTGGCGCATGGTAGTAGGAGGCGGCCAAAGGAGAACTACTTCTTCTCACGGCGCACGATATGGTGCTCCGCACTGTACATATGAAACGGAGCGTACGTCAGTGTTGCTAGATCGGGCCGGCCAGCACCAAGAGCACCGAGGTGGTGAGGGCACGCCATATATATAATACTTCTATATTGCTAGTACGGTGCCGACCTGAAGTCCAAATGTTACGGTGCAGACAATATAGTAGTCTCTCTCTCCAGCTGCTTTGTGCGCATGCGGTGAACATTCAAGCACGTTTGGGCATTTCTCTTTCTCGCGTTCTTTCCAATGCTTTGTCTCGCTCGCACTCGCTTAGTAGACGC
>NW_018021055.1:61057-87871 GCF_002006095.1 Pseudomyrmex gracilis
GCTTGAGGTTTAATGGTATGATATTTAATATAGGCTTTCAATTTCATTCTTTACACAAATTGTCCAATATATATTCTCAAATTAGATCATAACGTCGATCAAGCAGCAAAACTTAAAGCTTCGATGTGTTAACTCTAGACACGTGGATGCGTGACGTTCTACGTTTCTCGCTCGTCTCACACATCGAGATATCCATGTTGGTGACACCGCAATTTATGGAATCAATTGATAACAATGTCATTTTTCGAAATACATGAAATGTCATGCATTTCCCCATAGAAAATGAACTAAAAATAAATAAATAAATAAACTTTGCTACAGAGATCTTTCATGTTACAATATTAAACATTTTTGCACCAATTATGTAATATATAAGTTTTACGTTTTGCAATGATATTATAGGTAATATTATAAAGAAGTGGTCTTCCGTACTACCCAGGAGATGCCACGAATAGCGTGTAAATGTCGGATATTTCGAATGCCAGACAGACTAAGATTTTACACAAAAATTATTTTTAGATGTAAATGTCGGATATTTCGAATGCCAGACAGACTAAGATTTTACACAAAAATTATTTTTAGATGTAAATGTCGGATATTTAGAATACCAGACACATTAAGATTTAAGCACACTTATTATTTAGACATGTAAATGTCGGATTGCCAGACACATTTATTATTTTTATATGTAAATATCGGATATAGAGATTACCATACAAACTAAGGCATAAACACATTTAATATGTATAAATGAAGATGTACAATATGCTACAATGCTAGACAAAGTAAAAGTGTTATAGTATTATAAGTAATAAAGTTACATATTTCTAGTATATATATATTTAAATATGTACATAATTATTACTTATAAATGTGAATTTCTGACATATAGAATGCCAGAAAGACAAAATAGTAATTTAAACATTAGTATTGCACATATTAGACGTGGAGGGACCAGCATTTTCAATATCATTTGCAGCATATAATCTCAAATGACTTTTCTGTTTTTTAGGACATGCAGAGTACAAATTGTTTGCTGCCATTAGATACAAATGTTTTTCATGAATGTTTATGTCTATGGCTGTTTCCCTTCTCGCTTTCAATGCTGATTTAATAACGCAAGTAGCATTAACAGTGACAGACAAAAGTTTATTTCGTTTCTTTGTCTTTATATCTGGCAAGAGAGAAAAGATTCTTTCTGAATCGGCATTTGAATTTGGCAGCAATCTAACGGCATTTAGAAGAAACTTTAAATTGAGATATTTATGTGTACGTTAGAAAATGTGTTTCCACGTGTCATCGAAATTTAATGTTAAGAAATAATCTTTTTCTGCTTCTGTAAAACTCTGATGTAAAGCAAACTATTCTTTTCTTAAACTATTATCGTCAAACCCACCGAAGATTTGGGCGACGAAAGAAACGTCATTAAAAGAAGCTTCTGTGTTACTATTATTTAAAGCTATGTTAAATTCAAAAACTTTTAATTTTGATAAAAATATGTCGTTTATTGGTAATTTAGTACAAATATCTTTGGCAGCAGTAACGTAAAATTGCAAACAATTTTCTCTAACATTTGCAACTACGTCTGTGTGTCCTTGTTCAATTAAAGCTTCAAGATATTTTTCGCACTCACTTCCTAAGTTTACTTCGCTTAAAGATTTTTGATTTGCTTTATTAGAAAAATCAAAAGTATTATTTATATTACATAAAAGCTCTGGATTTAAAAAATGTTTACATATAATATTTAACAATTCAAGTGATTTTGGTTTTAGTTTTTGTATGCTTGTTTCCAGAGCTTGAAAACATGAATTAAAAGAATTATAAAGAAATATAAAATATGTTTTACAAATAATAAATATACTTTTACATCAGGTTTGTGCATTACAGATAATAAACTTTCTCCAGGCTGTGTTTTATCACTTACTACTATTTTTGTTAAAAAATTATTAATGGTATCCCAAGAATTTAAAATTTTTTCAATACATACATGTCGAGAAAGCCATCGTGTGTCGCACAACTTTAGAATTTTGTGATTTGTTTTTTCAAAACACTCACTAAATTCTTGAAAAATAGCAGATCGCTTTGGACTACTATTAATAAAACTTGCTACTTTCTTTACAAATTCTTCGCAATAGTCTGGAATCTTACTACATGCAGCATTAGCAATTAACGCAGAGGTATAACAAGGACACGGAAATGTCAATAAATTTGTGCAAAATTTCTCTTTGTTTTAAACGACAAATATTTGCCCGTCATAACAGACGAGTTGTCGCAGGACAAGACAACAATATTTGAAAATGGAATTTTAAGTTTCCACATTTGAACGCATCAAATAATTTTTCCGCGCTGCAATCTTTTGCATCTATATCAATTAATTTGACTAATTGCGAGAAAATATCTAATGTTTCGAGATTAACATACCGAACAAGAAACGTCATTCATTTCTGATTAGAAATGTCTGACGTTTCATCAATAAAAATAGTAAATTTTGAATAATAATGTCGACTACACGATCCGTTTCAATCAGACATAACACGTTCGCAATAATCTTTTGCTGACGCGCTGAGTAGAGCTCCCGCGGAGGCATGCACATGCGAAGCGAAGGAGAGCGAGAAGACAGAAGAAGAGAAAGGCGAGAGGCAAGAGCTAACCGAAGAGGAAAACAGACAGATACTGTACGAGTATCATGATTCACCGGTGGGCGCGCATCAGGAAGTAGCACGTACAATAAAAAGAATAAGAATGAAGTACGACTGACCTAAACTAGCGAGCAACGTGGAAAATTACGTTTCAAGATGCGAGTTTTGTCAAAAGAATAAGTTGTCGCGAAAAATAAGGGTACCGCTTGTAATTACCGACACACCGAAAAAACCTTTTGAAAAGTGCGCACTAGACATTGTCGGACCGTTGCCAATAACAAACAGCGGAAACAAATATCTGCTGACCTTTCAGGATAGCCTCACGAAGTTTAGCAAGGCAATGCTCGTTCCGAATCAAGAGGCCGCAACAATCACAAAGGAGTTTACGACGAAAATTGTGTGCAAGCACGGAATTCCAGAAACAATTTTAACTGATAGAGGAACTAACTTCGTGAGCGAGTTATTCAAGAACGTTTGTAAGTTGCTACGAATAAATAAAATACAGACGACGGCCTATCATCCGGAAAGTAACGGCGCGTTAGAACGGTCGCATAGAACGTTAGCCGAGTATATACGTCATTACATAAACGAAGATCAGACGGACTGGGACGAGTGGGTGCCATACGCAATGTTTGCGTGCAATACAACGCCACACACAGCGACGAGTTATACACCCTTTGAGCTGATGTACGGAAGATGCGCGGAGTTACCGACGGCCGTAACCACCGTCGATACAGTATAGTTTAGATAATTACGCGCAAGAGTTGAAAGAAAGACTGCGAGCAGCAAATCGCGTGGCGCGGGAAAAACTCAAGAAAGATAAAGAAAAAACCAAGCGCTACTACAATAAGAAAGCTAAACCGGCGGCGTTTAAAGCAGGAGAAAAGGTCTTGCTCTACGACGAAACGTTAAGAAGGGGCAGATCTAAGAAGTTAGAATCTAAGTGGATAGAACCCTATGTGATATTGGCAAGGTCATCAGACGTCACTTACACTATAAAACCGGGACGGCGCACGCAGAATGTGCACGTCAACAGGCTGAAGGCCTTTGTAGAAAGCTGAGTAAAAAAAAAACTCACCGGGTTGCTTCACTCGGAGTCCAAAAGAACGACAAGGGGAGGCGTGGCGCGAGGCAAAGGCCCGAGGCACTCTACTTCGGCTGCGTTCCGATATTGACTGTAAGTACTGATAATGTGACGTCATTTAGTCGAGCTGTAAGAGCGTTCCGTTATTGCTTACGCTACTTTTTTCGTGTGTAGCGCTGCAATAACGGAACGATATTCGCAGTAACTGTAGACCTGTATGACATATGTAAACATAACCTTATTTATTGTTAGCATGGATATAACACTTGCACACTAATATTAGAACTTTCAAGATCTTTAATAAAATCGGATAATGATTCTTCAGAAGAAGATGAATCAGACAAGTTACCATTATTATTAATTAAAGAAAACTACTATCGAATACCACATATGCGTTGCCAAAAATACGTTGAAAATGTTGTGTCATTGTATACAGATGAAGAATTCCAGATGCACTTTCGGTAAGTAAATAAGAAATAATATGAGAAAAAAATATGAAAAATTATTGTTAGTGTAATTTAGATTTAAATTAGGTTAGGTTAGGTTACAGTGATACTTTCCATCTTTCTCTCTTTGCAGATTTAACAGATTTCAGAACATTTATATTGCACAATAAATATCTATTGTTATCTACAATAATATTACAATAAAAAAATTACATAAAATTGTAACAAAAAAAGAGATAGTATTATTGATCTATTCATATAGTAAAAAAGAAAACTACAATTAAAATAATTATTATGCAGAATGTGCTTAAATATATGTATATGTATACACATATACGATGAAATAATTTTTTTCCTCCATATAGGATGCGGGATTTGCATCACGTATATATAGAGAACCCCGTTTATCCCCCTAACTAATTTTAAAATATTGCGAAAAAAACTCTTCAGCCAGGAGTCGAACCTGGAATCTCCGGCTTTCCGGGCCGTCGCCTTCCCTGTTAGGCTACCGAGGTACTTGGAGTTTGTCTCGCAATACTTAGCACATCTATCGAATGTTGATCTGATAATAACGCCATCTTCCACCAGCGTAAATTTTAAATTAATAATGAACAAGAAGAAGATTTCTTCGGGCTCTGAAGTCTTTAAACTAATAAATTAAACAAATTTCGGGTAGTAAGAGCCGTTTGCAGGATGTTATGCAGAATGTGCTTAAATATATGTATATGTATACACATATACGATGAAATAATTTTTTTCCTCCATATAGGATGCGGGATTTGCATTACGTATATATAGAGGACCCCGTATACCCCCCTAACTAATTTTAAAATATTGCGAAAAAAACTCCTCAGCCAGAAGTCAAACCTGGAATCTCCGGCTTTCCGGGCCGTCGCCTTCCCTATATTTAAGCACATTCTGCATAACATCCTGCAAACGGCTCTTACTACCCGAAATTTGTTTCATTTATTAGTTTAAAGACTTCAGAGCAGGCCCGTAGCCAGGTGGGGGCAAGGGGNGGCATTGCCCCCCTAGCACAACCATTTGCCCCCCCTAGACAAATTACCCAAAAAATCCAAAGTTCTCTTTTTATTTTCTCACTTAGTCACTGAATCANAATTTTAATTTAATGAATTTGATTTTTACCCAAGATCAGATAATAACCAATTTATTTACAATTGGTAACACTGGTGACAGTGTATCTTTGCAGCATTGCGTATGCGTAGTTGCGTACCNCCTACCTCTACCTCATACACGAGACAGCGCCAGTGATGAAAGATCGAGCCGGCAAGCACCATGAGCACCGAGGTGGTGGGAGCCACTGGGCACGCACACAAGCGAGAACCGCCGTCCATGTGCGTGACGTCATGCTCGACTGTTCGGCTCGTGGAAGAGCGCAGATACATACTACGCTTGTGTGCGTGCTCTCACCACCTCGGTGCTCATGGTGCTGGCCGGCTCGATCTTTCATCACTGGACGGNGCCGGTGCTATCTTGTCACACTCTGCGTTGTCTGCGTTCGTCGTTCGAATTGCTGTGTCGTGTTGTGTTCGATCATAGTTTTCTTTGGTGGTTTATCTAACNAATTTTAATATCNAATACGTAATGCCCTCATTTGTGAATTTGATGATACGTTTTTTGAATTTTAAATACATCAAAATCAAAACCAAAATGGAGAACTGGTTGTTGAAGTTGAAAGGAAAGAAGAATACGAATAAGGATACAAATGAAAGTATTACTGATAAAAATGGGAATGATTCGCATTCGCCTTTGTCGACGCCATCAATTTCGAGCCATAATATTACGAGTGTTTNATCATCAAAAACGACTAATAAACCCGGTAAGTTATTCCTAAAAACAATTTGAAGCTCATTTTTAGTGAGCAGTTCTAGTTTAGTAGATGAATAGTTTTTTAATTTCACCTATCAGTCGATTTTAAACTTTGAGCTCAGAATAATGAACAATTTGTTTGTTTTCTTTTTTTTTTTTTTTTAGAAATCTTGCCGAATGACATTCATCGTCCTATACTGAAGATTTATCCAAGAACTGATGGTAGAAGTTTTCGTTCTCAGTGGTTTGATCTTTTTAAATGGCTCGAATACATGCCGGAAATTGATGCTTGCTTATGTTATGCTTGTCGCATTTTTGCCACCGGAACTGAAAGATCAAAAGAACCAACATTCATTTTTTNGGGATTCAAAAACTGGAAGAAAGCATTAGACAAAGGAAAGGGATTTTACAAACATGAAGAATCTTTTCTTCATCGAACCTGTGTAGGTAGATGGGAAGAATACCGTCTACGATCTGCAACAAATCAAGAAGTTTCTACGCTCGTGAATGAAAACGTTCTCAGTAAACATCGATATTACGTAGCATCTTTATTCGAAATTATCCAATTCTTGGTAGTAAACGAGTTGCCATTACGTGGAGATTATGTCAAGGAAGATCACTGTGAGACTNGTCTATTTAGAGCTCTGTTTGAATACACGCTGAAAAAAGACCTTGAACTGCAAGACTGTCTGAAATTGATTCCAGAAAACGCCAAGTATACATCACCAGAAATCCAGAACGAGATTATCGAAATAATGGCGTCCTGTGTGAAAAGTGAGGTATCAAATACTATTAGAAGTGCTGATGTTCCGTTTTTTTGCGTGTTGGCCGATGGCACGCGAGATAGAAACAATGCCGAAGCCATTTCAATTGTTATACGTTATGTCAAAGAAGGTGTACCTACGGAATCGCTTTTAGACATTTTAGAAGCCCACGATATTCGGGCAGAATACTTTGCCAATTTAATTCTGGAGACATTGGAAGGTAATAATATTGACAAAGAAAACCTTTTGAGTCAGTGCTACGATGGTGCGGCTGTAATGAGCGGTTGTCGAGGTGNTGTTCAAGCATTGTTAGGAGAAAAGCTGGGACGTAATATTCCATATGTTCATTGCTTTAATCATCGATTACATTAATTCTAATCATTATTGATTTAGTCAAAAAAATCAGTAACGTGCAGCAATATTTCGACTACTGTGGCAAAATACATAAAATTTTTAGCACTTTCAAGTTTAAATCGTACTACGATGGCAAAAGAACNAGTCGTTTGTTGGAGCAAAGATGGTGTGGCCATCTGAAAGTAACCGAAGTTGTTTATGATAATTATTCCACAATGATCGAAGCTTTGCGCAGTGCAATGAACCAACAATTCGAAGAATTAGATGGTGTCACTGTGGTGGAGTGCGTCGGTTTGTTAACTGTTATGAAGTCCTTATCGTTTAGATTTGTGCTGCGAACTATGTTAAAGATATTCAACACGATTGAGCCTGCAGATCGCATTCTACAACACCGAGACAATGGTTTGGCTACAGCTTTACCAATATTACAAGCTGTCTACTCCTCTCTTCAAGAATATCGTTATTCAGACGAAGTATATGAAGAAGTGATGCAAGATTGTAGAAACTTACTACCGGATGAAACTGCTGGTTTTGATAGAGTAAACAATGAACGGGGTAGCAAACGAAAAATAAAGCCAAATGAGCGTTTTGGTGATTTTATCATGACCGAAAGCTCGGGTATATATCAGCAAAACAACGAAGTCGATAACAACGGTGAAGACGAATGTAAAAGACTGTATTACGAGATCTTAGATTCGGTATTGGAATTGTTTGACGTTCGATTTTTTGACAACGACGAGCTATTCAACGTTATTGATAAAGTGTACAACTTTAATTTCAAAAGCGGAGACGAACTTGATGCTTTTAGGAACCTTCATCCTAACATCTCAAAAATAATTCCTACAAATGAAGAAATAACGTGCGTCAAGAATTATTTTCAAGAAAATAACGTCAGCCAAGAAGATTATTTTAAAATGTTGTACAGGATGAGAAATGCCTTTAAAAGAACTTACGAGATCTTTGCAACGGCTGCCACATTTGCTTGCAGCTCAGCAACCTGTGAAGCAACGTTTAGCACCAGAAATCGAATCGTGACGCCTTACAGGCAAAGCATGTTGTTTGAAAGATCTTGTAATCTGACAGTCATTCCCTTTGAAAAAAAACAATTGGAGAAAATATCCATCGAAAAATTTTTAAGAACTTTCAATTCCCGTAAAAATCGAAGGTTACAATTGTTTTAAATTCAATTTCGAGACATTTCTAAATTTTTTATGTGTTTATGTTTATTTTAGTTGTATCCAAAAATATAGATATAATTATAATTTCAATTAGATAAATAAGAATTCAAAGTATTTTTTTATTTTATTTTTTTAATTTGTGAAAAAATAAAAGGTATTGGACTTCGAAATACTTATTTCTGAATTTTTTTGTGAATCTTTCGTGTTTATTTTTGTTGTCTCCAAAAAAAAAATTTCAGAGTTTTAAGTATTTTGAATTTTTTATTTAGTTTTTTTTTCTTTGGTCTGTCCCCTCCCAAATGTCATTTGCCCCCCTGAAAAAAAATCCTGGTTACGGGCCTGCTTCAGAGCCCGAAGAAATCTTCTTCTTGTTCATTATTAATTTAAAATTTACGCTGATGGAAGATGGCGTTATTATCAGATCAACATTCGATAGATGTGCTAAGTATTGCGAGACAAACTCCAAGTGCCTCGGTAACCTAACAGGGAAGGCGACGGCCCGGAAAGCCGGAGATTCCAGGTTCGACTCCTGGCTGAGGAGTTTTTTTTGCAATATTTTAAAATTAGTTAGGGGGGTATACGGGGTCCTCTATATATACGTAATGCAAATCCCGCATCCTATATGGAGGAAAAAAATTATTTCATCGTATATGTGTATACATATACATATATTTAAGCACATTCTGCATAACATCCTGCAAACGGCTCTTACTACCCGAAATTTGTTTAATTTATTAGTTTAAAGACTTCAGAGCCCGAAGAAATCTTTTTCTTGTTCATTATTAATTTAAAATAATTATGTTTTGTTTTAGAATGAAACGAAATACTTTCCAGTTTTTACTAAAATTATTAAGGCCAAATCTGTGTAAATAAAGCAATAGATTTGGAAGAAAACTAATAACACCTGAAAAACAATTACTCATTGTTATTTGGATGATGGCTACACCAAATTCGTATAGGTAAGTAATATACAATACATATAAATTATTAAATTATACTTATAAATTTGTATTAATAGTTAATAAATAAATTATATGTTCAGGCTGATACAGTATCAGGCTGCTCTTTAAACCCTGATGAAGTGAGCTGTAATGTTCACGAAACGTCGGTATAAAAATGATACTAACGCATTTCAAACCCGAAAAAACATCTTTGTATGTTAATACTACACACCGCGAAAGCATCAAATATCAAATTATATGTTTATAGATGTGCTTCAGACAGATTTGATGTGGGTAAAGCTACTGCATGGCGAAGTGTGCATAGAGTTGTTAATGCCTTGTATGCAAAAGTGAGAATGTTCATTTGTTGGCCAACTATGCAAGAAGCAGAACAAATTATGCAAAAGAACAATTGTATGGTTTCCCAGATGTTAGTAGTGCAATAGATGGAACTTACATAAAAATTAATGCACTAAAAAATAATAGTGATTCATATGTAAAGAAAAGGCTATTATTCTATTCAATTACAAGTAAGTATTAGTATGTAATATTGAAATTAATATGATTTTTTTAATTAATAGGATTCGACTATTTTTCATTACTATTTTTTTAAACTTTTAGGTTATTTGTGATGCACAATTACGATTTATTCATTGTTACACAGAACAAGTTGGTTCAGTTCACGACATGCGCGTTTTTAGATCATCTAACGTCGAGAGCTTGTTTACAGATGCAAATTTTCCAGATAATAGCCATATACTTGGGGATGCAGCATATTGTATAAGAAAACATGTTATGGTACCATTCAAAGATAATGATCATTTATCCGAAAGACAACTAAATTTTAACAAACGTCTTTCTACTGCCAGAACAATCGTTGAACGATCATTACGTTTATTAAAAGGTCGTTTTAGAAGTATTTTGGACACACTTCCTATGCAAAAAACAGACTTAATCCCCAAGTATGTTGTTGCGTGCTGTATTTTGCACAATATTTGTTTATTGCATAATGATATAATAGATATTCTTGTTATTGTTAATGATAATATTAATATAGCACAAGAAGCAGAAATAGAAAATAATGCTGAAAAAAGAGAGGGTAAAGAAAAAAAAACGCAATTATATAGTTATTGCCAATATTTAATGTTGCAAAAATAAAACTTATAATGAAGAAAATGTAGAAAATAATTATTACTTATCACATCTCTTTTCTGATTTTTATGTATCCTTATACAGGGTGATTCAGAACAACCCTTTATCCTTGAAAATACATATTCTTGACTAAATTCTAGAACAACTTTTTATTTTACAAAATTTTGTCTGAATCAAGAAAATGTAATTTCAAGGATAAAGGGTTGTTCTGAATCACCTTGTATATCATATATCCTATTCTTATATATATTCTAATGTCTCATTTATATCTAGTGCAATCATATGACTAACAAAACATACTATTCGAACTTAGATTCAACAAAAATAAAATCTGTAATCAGCAATCTATATAATATCACATAAACTCATCATCATCATATCAGTCTATATATATCACATACAATAGGAACTATAATAACTAAAATAATATATAGACATGACTAAATATTTTGACTGTTTGTTAACATAAAATAGAAATTTCTTTTTACTTCTCTTAATGTAGCAATTTAATTATTTTCTTTTTGTAATACTCGTTCCAATAGATTTTCTATTCGCTTAAAAGCTGTTAGTCTTTCTTCATGCTGTCTTTTCCGAATTTGTTGTTTTTTTCTTTGTTCTTCCTTAGCATGTAATATATATTCTTCAATAGTTGCACTTAACTTTCTTCTTCTAATATCTGTGAAATTATACATATAGAATGCATCTGTGTAAGTTGTTTTATATGCAAGATATGTTTCATCTTACGTTTCTCTGGTAATGTATTTTCTTCTTCTTCCGTTTCCGTCACATATGATCCTGCTATTGATAACCTGCTATTGGTGCCCAAGGCTTATCTGCGAATAATTCTTGCATAATCTGGAACAAAATACATAATTTTGTAACGGAGCCGATTTTCTATCGGCTTTGCTCGGCCTTCCGCCTGCCGGACAGCTCGGTCGGCGCCAAGGATCGGAGAGGGGAAGGCGTGAAATTGCGACACTCGGTATTTTATGCTGTAATCTATCGTTGATTTATTAAATTCTAAACGGTATTTACAACGGAGTTGACTTGATCGGCGCGGTGATTTCGGCGCGGATAATACGGCTGGCGCGGAGAAGATGAATCGCGCTGGCAATAAGGTCGGCGCGGCAGGCTTATATCTAAACTTAAATCTACGGGGTATATATGCACGAGCGTATTTACACTATGAGATGTTCCTGGCCGTGAAAACGGTCGTTTGAGTCGTAAGAACGACTGTTTTCCGGTGTGGCGGTTACAACGGCCGTTTGAGTCGTGAGAACGACTGTTTTCCAGTGTGGCGGTGACAACGGCCGATTGAATCTCCGGGCTCGTGGAGCCGACGGAGATGATGTACACCGAAGTGCCGGAGGGGATTGAGACAATGCCTCGACCGGACGGTCAGGATGGTGTCGAGGGGATCGAGACAACGCCTCTAGCACCGGGTTCTATCGAGACAACGCCTCGGCTTCAGGAAGAATCGTTCTCAAGACACCGCCTCAAGAGCTCGGGAAAGGAACTGGTCCCGACTACCGAAATCGGCCGGCTTATATATCCCGGAGCGGCCTACGGTCCGACCGGTGTCGGGAGCGGCGTGCGGTACGCGCTTGTTTGCGCGCTGTGTCACGCACCTGTGCCGTGTCGCACGGGCACAGGTCTTCGCTCGTGCACGTGCGTTCTTATATTCTATACTTCCGTGCTCTGAACTATCGGTCGATCCGCGAGATGGGAGGAATTATAGGAAGGTCGGCGGAATTATAGTAGACGCGCGGTATGATATACAATACTATATTAGTAGAAAAGAATCAAATATACAAAGAAACGTAGAAAAGAAAAGAATATACAAAAATAATAGTACAAAATGAGAAACAAAATAGTAATATATAATAATAATGAAAAAGAAAATAGTCTAATGTATAATGGAAAGGGAGTATTATGGTGGCGAGGTTTGCCTCGTCACAATTTAAAAAATTAACTATGATATAATTCTATAAGTATATGTGAAATTATAAGAAAACATATATTTCTAATTGGTAACATTACCCGCATTATCAGTGATAACAATTATTAAAGAAAGGAATTATCAGATTAAAAATTTATAAAAAAAATAAATTAATAGTCAATAAGAGAAGTGGAAAGAACCCGAGAAAAAATGAATTAGATCTAATTTAAATCCAACAAGATCAAAAAAATGGAAAAATAGATCTAATTAGATCTAAATTAAATCTAAATAGATGTAAAGTAGATTTAAATAAATATAAAATAAATCTAACTAGATATAAGTAAATCTATGGAAATTTACACTTTTATTTATTATTAGATCTACTCTTGATCTACTCAGATCTATTATATTATATCACCTCAGATCTGTCCAGATCTGCTTAAATCTAACTAAATCTGAGTAGTTTTAATTATAGTAGATCTGAGTAGATCTAAAGTAGATTTAATAATATATAAAAATGTAAATTTAATACATCTGCTTATATTTATTTAGATCTACTTTATATTTATTTAGGTCTACTTTATATCTATTTAGATTTAATTTGGATCTACTTAGATCTATTTTTCCATTTTTTTTTATTTTTTTTATCTCGTTAAATTTAAGTTAGATCTAATCCATTTTTTTCACAGGATGTTTCTATTTTATGTTAACAAACAGTTAAGTCAAAATATTAAGTTATGTTTATTATGTTTTAGTTATATAATATAGTTTTTAGTTTGTAATTATATGGTAACAGGTGGGCTGAAAAGTTCGTAGGCTAACACATAGATGACGTTACTTGGATTAAATCCATATGATTTTTAGTAAGCCCTAACCTTCGAAAGACACGTGTATAAGTTTCACAGCTGCCGGGCAATTGGTTTGTGAGATAAAGTATTTTGAGTGAACAAAATTGTGTCATTGTAAAAAAATGGAAAAAAAAGAANTTCGTGTCTTGATAAAACATTGCTTTTTGGCGAAGAAAAATACTGTGGAAGCCAAGGTTTGGCTTGACAAACATTATTTGGACTCTGCACCAGGAAAGTCAACCGTAGAGAAGTGGTATGCAAAGTTTAAACGAGGCGAAATGAGCACTGAAGACGATGCACGCAGTGGACGCCCCAAAGAGGTTGTTACGGACGAAAATATAAAAAAAATACACAAAATAATTTTGGATAACCGCAAAGTGACGTTGAACGATATAGCTAAGACCCTAAGCATATCAAAGGAACGCGTTGGACACATTATAAATGAATATTTGGACATGCGAAAGCTGTGTGCAAAGTGGGTGCCGCGCGTGCTCACAATCGATCAAAAACAACAACGCGTTGATGATTCGAAGCACTGTTTAATGTTATTCAAACGTAATAAAAACGAGTTTCTGCGTCGATATGTTACAATGGACGAAACATGGCTCCACCACTACACTCCAGAATCCAATCGACAGTCAGCCGAGTGGACTGCACGTGAAGAACCGACGCCAAAGCGTGCAAAGACGCAGCAGTAGGCAGGCAAGGTTATGGCGTCGGTATTTTGGGATGCTCAAGGTATAATATTCATTGACTACCTCAAAAAGGACCAGACTATCAACAGCGATTATTACGTAGGGTTGTTAGAAATTTTAAAGGATGAAATCGCGAAAAAACGGCCTCATTTAAAAAAGAAAAAAGTTTTCTTCCATCAAGACAATGCACCTTGTCACAAATCGTTAAAAACGATGGCAAAATTACACGAATTATCCTTCGAATTGCTTCCCCATCCACCGTATTCTCCGGATTTAGCACCCAGTGACTATTTTCTATTTGCAGACCTCAAGAGAATGCTTGCTGGAAAGAAATTTAGCAGTGATGAAGAAGTGATTGCTGAAACTNAGGCCTATTTTAAGGATAAAGACGAATCTTATTATACAAATGGTATTGAGAAATTGTGTGACCGCTATAATCGCTGTATTGACCTTGAAGGCAATTATATTGAATAAAAAAATTGAATTTTATCAAAATAATATTATTTTCTTTATTAGCCTACGAACTTTTCAGCCCACCTGTTATTATATTTGTAATTATATTGTAATTATATTTATATATAATTTATTTATATATATCCGACGGACCCTGGAGGGGCACTTGTTATTGAAGGTGGGAGGGAGGACCGCAAATCCAAGGCGGACCTCTTTGCCACCAAGTTGAAAGAGGCTCTCCCCGAAAGAGTCAGTGTGGCTCGTCCATCCCGAAACGTGGAGATATTAGTTTCGGGATTGGACGAGTTCACCACGGAGGACGACCTCTCGAAAGAGTGTGTGGCAGAGTTCGGTGGCGGGAGTGTCGTTAGGGTAGTATCCCTGCGTCGCTCCTAGTCCGTGGGTGGAATCGCCTTGGTTCGCTGCCCAACTGAGGCGGCGGCCAAGGTGATTAAAGTAGGCAAATTGCCGATGGGCTGGGTGGTGGCGAGGGTGCGTGCACTCCGCCCCCGCCCCCTGCAGTGCTACAGGTGTTTCCAGCCTGGGCACTGCAGGGCTCTGTGCTCCAGCCAGGTCGACCGCAGTGATCTTTGTTATCGCTGTGGTCGGCCGGGGCACAGAGCGGTCGGCTATTTAGAGAATGAGGGGTGTCCCCTTTGTGAAGAGTCGGGCCGGGAGTCCTCCCACCGAATGGGTGGAACCCGGTGCTCGGCCATCGGCCGGGGAGCTTCCCTGCCCGATAGTAAACCCTGACGAGGGTAGGGAGGATGCGGTTCTCCCCGGCTCCGATAGAAGGTTCCGTGGAGCCGTTTCTCCATATATCTGGTGCTTTTAGCACCAGATATAAATGGCGAAGCCTTGTTCTCTTTTAAGAGACCAGGCAATGTTAAGTGGTGGCCCGGTTTCCGTTGTTTTGAGCCCTAGTTGAGACTCAACTCAGCGGTGGCTGGGCGCAGTGTGGGGGGAGAACCTTCCTCTTGTCTCGCGTTTCGAGACAATAGGGAGGTCAATACTACTATCATGGGGTCAAGTCCGCTTTGGCGTTTGACTTGAGGCCGAGAGGGGTTTTCCCCTCATTGGACTTGGCCCGCAGACGGCGGGGGAGGGGCTGTGTCCCCTCTCCCCCCGATTGTGGAGGAGTTTTGTTCCTCCATTTAGGATAGGGGGACGAAAGTCTCCATGCCTATTGAGCTGCCTCTGGGTTGTTCTAAAAGAGGTACCGGGGCAGCCCTAAAAGGGCGGAAGGTGGACACCGCAGGGGTTTTAGTGGGTATTCCCCAACGGGGTGCGCTCTGGTGGGGTGAGTTTCACACTACCCTGGCCCACATCTAGTCTGGGTCAAGGTGTGCGTAAATGCGTTTCCCCTGCGCAAAAAAAAAAGTTTATATAGGTTTCCCGGGCGACTTTCCTCCACCTTTTCGTGGTGCCCGGGTTTAGAGAGGCCCTGATCCGAAGGGCTATGCTGGGACTCTTTTGAGTCTTTGGCAGAGTCACCCATGCCAGACAGGCTTTCGGGGAACTCCTATACTAAAAGGGGATATAGAGGAAGGAAAACCTCGAACAAAAACCGGGGGTTTTCAGCCTTGCTTAGCACCTTTTGCCGGTGCAACTGGGATAGGGGAGAAAACCCTGACTTCAAATCCGGGGACGTCCGACCCCGTCAGCCACGGTGCAATCGGACTAGGGGAGTAAACCCTGACTAAAAATCCGGGGCGTCCGGCCTCGTCAGTCGTTCTAGATCTAACCGGACTAGAGGAAGGAAAACCCTGAGAAAAAAACCCAGGCAGGTCGGGTTCGTTAGCCAGGTTACGGCAACCGGCCTATGTGAAGGACACACCGAAATTAAACCACGCTTATAATTATATGGGATGTTAAGTAAGGACGAGACGAACGTACCGGACCAGGTCGAACTGACGGCCAGGTCCCGGCACGCGGGAGATACCATTCCGGTTCCTCGCGCGTCGTCATCTAGCGACGGACTTTGCGTCACCTGCCCCGCAGGGGTGGCGCATGAAACTGCGTCTGCGAAGATTGGCGTTGGTGCGTCAATGGAAGTAGGGGGCCTCTCCCCAGAAACCGGCATAAGGAGTCGACAAGTTTTCTGGGGAGGCAGCAACGAGTCTCGGGCTGAGCGCTTACGCGCAAATCTTCGAGACTCGGACGAATCGGATGGAGCGGAAGGGGGAGTTGATGAACAGAGGCATCATTGCGCTGCCACGCAGGCTCAATCCCAACCGGGAACCTCGGGTGTTTTCCTTTCCCAGGTCACCCCATTCGAACCGCACCGCACCCCCTTACCGCGGGACGCCGACTCCGATTTGGAGCCAGAGGTGGTCCTAACGACTCCGGCTGGCGCTTCCGTCAGGGAAGCAAACCGTCGCATCTCCCCCCTTCTGCGTGAGCAGAGGGCAAACAGCCAGGGAGATAAAAAAAGAGGAGAAGAGAACGACATAGGCCAGACATCCCAGCCTGTGCCGGAAAAGAAGAGCAGGAGGAAACGGTCGTCTCGCTCCCCCACTCCGTGCGAGTTGCCCGTACGGAGCAGGGGGCGCCCCTACTCATCAGGGAAATATGTTGGACTGCGCAAGGTCTAGCAAGAGCTCAAGGAAGCACGCGAGCGGGAGGAGCGCCTGCAGGCTGACCTGGAGCTCATGCAGACCGTTGCTGAGTGCCGCACGGTCGAGACAAGATCGGTGACAGCCTCACGACATCTCTCCCTTCACCAAGCGGAGGTTCGGAAGCGGCAAACTGCCGTGGAAAGCCAAGAGGAGATGACTACTTCTCAAATTGTGGACCGGGCCGCTACACTTGCAGACTCGATCTGCAAGATAGCGAGGACGTCTGGAAACCTTAAGGGGACGTATATCCGTCACCTTAAGGAGGCGGCCGTAGAGCTCAACAACGCGGTCACCACCATGGCGGGTCGCGTTGAGTCTGGCGAGGGCGTTCGGCAGCTCATCACGCAAAACGAGCTGCTGCACAAAAAGGTCCACAGTTTTGAGGACCAGGTAACTAATCTTCAACGGGACAAGGACGCTGCCTAGTCTAAATTGGACAGTGTCCAAAAAGAAAATCGGCGCCTCAATGGCGAAGTGGAGGCACTCCACGAGGAGCTGAGGGACCTGAGGAAAGAGCTCACGTCCCTCGAGATGGCGCGGCTGAAGAAGGTGCGGAGCCGAAACCGACTAGCTGGCCGCCGGACCCCGTTCTCACCACCACCGCACGCCGCTTTGTCACGGATGGAAGTGGAGGAGCCACCTGAGCCTCACCCATCCACGGAATCGGGGGAGCCTCACTCGGAAGCTACCCCCTCAACTACGGAGGAGGATGCCCACGACGGCACCACACAGTGCGAGCGGTCGGAAGAGCTCGCACCACGTGATTCTCCATCCCCCTCATCAGAGATGGAGAGCGCGGGACCAAAGTCCCTCAGGGATTTGGAGAGTCGCGTGATGGACGCTATGCGAGGTCAACTCTCTATATTCTGGGAGCAGCTCCATTACCGGCTCTCCCGCCTGTCCTTGGGACACGACAAGGGAATTAACAGCCTGGTGGCTTTCACCAGGAGCAGTAATGCCCCCGCAAAGAAGACAGGGGGGAATGACAACGCCCCCCCCCCGCTGCATCCGCTTCCCCAAAAGAGAGCCTCCACTCTTCCCCTGAAAAGAAGGGGAAAAAGAAGAGGAAGAACAAGAAGAAGGGGAAGGGAGGACAAGGAGAGGGTGGGAAATTGGTGACTCCGGCCAGGGCGGCCACAGCACGGGGCCAAGCCCGTCCCGACCCACCTCAATCCTCCTCCACTCAGTTCTCCCTTCCGCCCCCGCCAAAGGAGACGTGATCTCAAGTGGCGGGGCGCAAAAAGAAGAGCAAACGGGCGCAAGGACCGCCGGCTGCGGCGTCGGAAGCACTCCCTGCCGCGGGCAAATCCGCCGCTCCGGGTACTAAACCCAGTCAGCGTCCGCCGCAGCCTAAAATAGGCAAACGCATAGGCAGCCTAAAATAGCGTGTCCTATAGCGCCACTAGATTAGGAGGCATCAAATGGGAAAAGAAGAATGCGAGCTCTCTTCTTCCCCTTGGTACGTCCAAATGCCCCAGGGAGAGGTCTGAGCGCATCCTCCATAAGAAATCCCAGGCCCCTCCTCATTACGGGCGAGTGGTGACACACCTAGGAGGTTTTAGTGGATAAACCTCCCCCAACTTGCGGGCTGGAAGAGGGAGTCCCACATAACTCCGGTCATCTCCCCCGAGGCCGTGGTATCCATAAAGGATTTCTTCCTAGTAAAAACAATAAAAAAAAAGGTTATATAGGTTAGGTTTCTCGGTTTGGGAGTCGGGGGGACAGCCCCGGCCTTCCAAAGGCAGAGTTGACTGCCACTGAGCGCGTCCTCGGGTTGCGAATAGGGAAACGGCCTTAAATATTAAGGTTAGCTGCGAATAACCCCTTCGGGGGGAATAAGCAGTCGCGGACAAACAGCGGTAAATACTGAGATTGGGGTGGTCGCTCCTGTGGGAAAGGAGCGGCCTATAAAGTGCTCCATTACCTGATGAAGTATCTACGTCAAAAACGAGTGAGTGCCGCCTTAAAAGCACTCCAACCCCCGGGCAGATCGGGCTCGTTAAATGTTGTTTACCAACCGATCTAGGTGAAGGAAAATAACGATGTAAAACCAAACAAGAAGGAAAAAAATATGATGGACAGCAAGATGAAGAATACCTTATTGTCCCAGAGTGACAGGACTCTCAGGGGCCGGCACGGTGGGAGTACTGTCTCTGCTTCCGCCGCGTTGTTATCTAGCAAAAGGCAGAAGGAAAGGTTGACGGTGGGCCCCTTTGGACACTCTGCTACCGCCGTAACAAAGCTGAGAGAAAAACGTAAGGTTGACAAAAACCTGGAGTCGGCTCTTTAAAAAGGTTTGGGGGTGGCCGATTGCTCCTTTGTTACGATGGGCAACGACGCTCTTTTTGACCACGTGGCTGACTCCCTGGACGAGCTTTGGGAGCGACTTTGTCGTCGCTTCAAAATGTCCAAAGAGTAGAAAGCGGGCAGGCCGAGGAAGCTCCGGGAAAGGATCGTTTCAGGTTTCTTGGAGCTCAGAGCCCGATTCACCCCTCTCCGTGAGACCATCGATAACATCGAGAGGAGTGTCGTCAACGTGGCCAATGAAATGGAAAAGGTCGCTCGAGGGCAGGTTGTCTCTGAGCGACAAATTTCGGAGGCTATCCTCCAGGTCACCAAGGATCTTGATGAGGTTAATGATTCCTGCCTCGCTGATCTGTTGGAAATTAAGAAGGGCGTTGCGGGGGCGTGCAGCGATCGAGGAGGTCCATAATGAGGCTTCCCGGTCGCTTCACGCGCTTCACGAGAGCATGGTGCGCTCTAGTGGGGTGAGTCCCACACTACCCTGGCCCACATTTAGTCTGGGTCAGGGTGTGCGTAAATGCATTTCCCCTGCGCAAAAAAAAATATAGGTTAGGTTTGGCCGGAGAGGGGGCCGCGACTTTTTGGGTTTGCGGGAGAGGTTTCGGGGTGGGCCAAAAGCCAAGGCCAAAGCCAAGGCGACCGCCAAGGCTAAGGCCAAGGTCCAATCCTCGGCTCCACCCCAGCCCGCGAAGGACGCTCCGAGATCCTCGTCCTCCACTCTCGGAGGCGAGGAATCCTGGAGTGTAGTGGTGGGCCGTAAAGCTCGACGGGCGGCCGGGTCAGCGTTTTCTGCCGCTTCCGGTCGTCTACTCAAAGAAGGAGCACCCGCCCCAGAAGCAAGCGCGATGGCGCAACTCGCTGAAGACAGGAAAAAGAAGAGGATCATGCTCCGGGTGCCTAAATTGGCAGCGATCACGCTGTCGATTAATCCGGCACAACCCGGAGCCTTGAGTGTTGCGGAGGCGGTGCGCCGATGCCGTGAGGCGATTCCTATGTTTTCAGTGGGTATCGCCCACGTGCAACCTCGGCGCACTATGACCGGTGACCTCATGATTGAGGTCACCGGTGACTCTATGGCCGAGAAAGCCGATGCTCTCTCGGCCAGAATAAAAGAAGTCCTCCGGTATACGGGGGTCGTCGTTCGCCGCCCGGCGCGGAAGGGTGACTTGCGCGTATCGGGCTTCGACGACTCCGTATCTCCGGAGGAATTGAAGTCAGCTCTGGCTTCGGAGCTTGCCGAGAGGCGGAGATCCGCTTGGGCAAAGCCCCGACTCTGCCTTCTGGCCTACGAGGGATCTGGGTGCAGTGCCCCGTGGCTGTTGCCAAGAAATTAAAGGTGGGGTGGGTGCTTGCGCGCGTTGAGACGTCCAAGGCCCGCCCCTTGCGGTGCTTTCGGTGCTTGCGCCCGGGGCACACAGGGCACTACTGCCCCAGAAGTGAGCCAGACCGCAGCGGTCGCTGCTACCGCTGCGGTCTCAGTGGGCACCTGCTCCGGCAATGCAAAGCTCCGGAGCCAAGGTGCCCACTGTGTGGAAACCTGGGGCGTCCCTCCTGGCACGTGCTGGGAGGCCCCAGCTGCCACCTTCCTCCTGCCGCGGCTGGTGGCCTAGCCACCACGTTCGCGAATCTAGCCACGCTGGAGGAGGGGGTGGCAGGAAAGCGCAAGAGGAGGGAAAGTCCATCGGGCGGGGATTCCCCGCCTGCTGCGGGGAGGTCTTCTTCTCCGCAGTCGGAAGTCTCCGTGCCAATGGATTATGAGTCGGCGGAGGCGGGCGTCGATCCCCCTCGTGGGGCTGCTGTCTCCCCGACTCCATCACCATCCCGAAGAAAGAAAGAGGGTGCTCCTCCCTCTGGTTCCGAGGGAACTTGTTCTCCCGGTTCTAAGGAGGACACTCTGTCTCCCTCGTTGAAAAGGGAGAGGAGGGCGACCTCCCCGATACTATCGTCCTTTTCAGTTCTTTCTAAAGGGCTGAAGATGGACCCAAGCAGGGCGCTCGCGGCCCTGCTCGGATCGGGGGAGGGAGAGGGTCAAGAAGAAGGGTCGCCCTAGGCTTGCTTTCTCCAAGATTAAGTAAGGGCTTGGTAAGGGGCAGCCTAAGGGTCGCATGGGGAGAGGGCCATAGCATTGGCTATGGCCAATTTATGGGGACGGGTCAACCCCCTTCGGGGGGTGTTTGACCCGGGACTTATGTCCAGCGGCGGCGAAGCGGAGCTGTGTCCCCTCGCTTAGTCGCGGGGAGGGGGAAAGTATCTTCCCCCGCACCATTAGGGTACGGGGCGCAAACCCATACTTACCAGGCTGCCTCTGGGTCAAGCTAAAAGCAGTACCGGGGCAGCCCTCAAAGGGTGGAAGGCGGACACCGCAGGGGTTTTAGTGGGTATTCCCCGCCGGGGTGCGTTCTGGCGGGGCGAGTCCCACACTACCCTGGACCAGACCTAGCCTGAAGGCAAGGGAGCTAAAACCTTCCAGGCGCGGTGCCGGGAGGGTGCGCTCTAGGCGCATCCGTATTCCCGACACTGCGGCAGTGGGGTTGACGGCGGTTAGGGAGGACGCATCCCTTGCTGACGCCATGACGGCGTTCCGGAAGGCCCTTCCTAACATAACCGCCAGGTTCGGGATAACCGAACTTTGCCCGAAGCGTTCCGCTACCGGGGGTGGCGGAACGCTTGTTCTGCTTTTGCTGATCCCCGGTGAGGGCCGCGAGGACAAAGCAAAAGCCTTGTGGATGAGAGACTTTCTGCTAACGCAGGAAGAGAGAAACCTGGAGGTGAAGGTGTCGTGCCCCGCCAAGACCGGAAAGATCCGGCTGGCGGGGTTCGACTTGTCCGCCACCCTCCAGGAGTTGGCTTCCTCTTTCGCTCGCGAGGAAAGCTGCCAAGAGGCAGAAGTCCGGATCGGTAAGATTCTTAAGTCCCCCGCAGGTAATCTTACCTGTTGGGCCCAGTGCCCGATCACCGCTGTGAGGCGGCTGGGTATGGGCTAGGGGGAACAGAAGGGAAAGGTGCGGGTGGGGTGGAGTTCGGCCTAGGTGGAGGTTCTCCTGCCCCGGCCGCTGAGGTGCTACAGGTACGTCTTCACGGGCCATGTGAGGAGGTACTGTACCTCTGCGGTCGACCGCAGCGGACGTTGCTTCCGTTGCGGTGCTCCAGGTCATGAGGTAGGAGCATGCACGGCGAAGGAGCCGAAGTGCCTCCTATGCTCTGATCTGGGGCTTAAGGGCAATCACCGGTTGAGGGAGCCCGCGTGCTCTCTCCGGAGAGCAGGAGGAGAAGGGCCTTGGGCCCTTTCGAGTCTGCGAAAACTTCCTCGCAGACTATAAGCAGAGACGAGGGGAAACCGGTTTCCCTTCCTCGACGGGATCCATCGGCCGAGGCCATGGATACGTCCGAGGGAACGACGACCCCCCTCGATATGACGACGGGAGCTCCTGCGTCTTCTGGGACGCAGAGTTCCCAATTGGCGGCCGAACCACCCAGACGGGTAGCAAGGTCGCCGAAGCGCAAGGCCTCCCCTCCTCCGGAGCCCAGTGCTCCGAAGAAAGTGGGGAGAGAAACGGCCGCAATGGCCAAAAAAAAAGTTTTTGGGGAGGAACAGGCCCGGAGGGCCAGAATGCTGGTCGCTCTTTTGGGCTCTCCCCGAGAACAAAAGAAGCCGAGCAAGCTCGGCCCCGCGTCCTCGAAGAAATAACTTCGAGGACTCGGGGCAGGGACATGTCTGCCCTCTTCCGTGAGGGGTACGGGCCGGCTTATTTCCACGGAAGTCGGCCTCCGCATGGATAGCCACATGTGGGAAGGCGTCCTTTGGAGTTTGACGTCGAGCCACACGGGGGTTTTGTCAGAGAGCCAAGTCCCCTATTGCACGTGGCCCTGCATACCCGACTAGGTGGGGGGATGGCCCTCCATCTCGTCGTGGACGAGAGTGGAGCACCGCTCATTTGAGCGCAAGGCGGATGTACCGCCTGGTAGGTAGGAGGGAACCGCGATGAGTTCCGACACGGAGATACTAGGTTCCCTCCTCAGACCGCGCGAAGTTAGGCCACGCAAGAAGTTTTCAGTGGGTACACCCTCTCCGACTTACGGGCCGGAGAGGGGAGTCCTACATACCCCACCTTTCCCTGGAGGTGGGGATGCGTAAAGCATTTTCCCCTTGTAAAAAAAAATATAGGTTAGGTTATATATTTTTACATAAAAATAAATGAAGATATATTATACCTGAAAATATTCCCAATCTTTCCGATTATTCCCACTATTATTATTATGATCTAATATATTTTTATGTTTGTTTTAAAGCTTGAAATTTTGTGGAGCACTTAATCCCTGTTATATTGTATCACACAAATCGAATTTTATATGTATGATTTGACATAGTTTAAGATTTTCCACGCAAGGCGAAATCATTTCTTACATCAATGAGTGCTTTATATAAAAAGTGCAGTGATCATACAATATTTGAAACTTTTTATTGATTTAGAATATTTTCTATTTTACAACGTATAAACAACTTACAAAGNTTTATATATTTTATATNTTTTTGTAACCATGTATAAAAGATTTTACTTGGCGTAACTTATTGATATCATTTCTTTTGTAGAATAGATCTTGTAGAGGAAGATTTTGATACTAATACTTTTTCTAGAGATACGAGTTGCGCATGTACTTGGCGTCTTTTTTTATCTTTTTTTGAAAAGTTATTTTGTTCGGATTACACACATTTTTGTAGAATATGGTTTTGACAAACACTTTTTTTACTGCATTATATATAACTTAATTGTTTGCGTCTTATTCTTAACCCTCAACGAACGAACATGGGTTGTTTTCGTCTGGAGCAAAATTACTTTCTGAAAAAAGTAAGTTTCTTGTTGTCATATTTGCTAAAAATTATGACTTAAAACTTTTTTTTCACTAAATTTAATGATGATGTCTTAAAATAGACAGTTTAAAGAGTATATACACATTGTTTTAGATTTTTTTAGAAATATTTAATATTTTTATATTAAATACATTAAATATTTCGCCCAAGACGAAAACGATCCATGTCCTGCAAATTAAGGTGCCGAAAAACACGCCGTCCGTTGAGGGTTAATTATTCTTTTTATATATTTATATATATATATATATATATATTAAAATAAGCAAACCATCTCTTGAATATTAAAATTTACCGTTAAAGCTTAATCTGTTTCTGTTCAAGCTTATTATTAAACCTTACGCAAAGATTGATAAGTTGTCACTCTTAAGTTGCTACCACGCAACATCACAGTTAGTTGCAAAACTAATAACTTTTAAACTAAAAGAGATAGAGGAAAACAGTTTGCGTCATAATTCTTAGCGCAACAAACTGCAAAATACCAGCCTAGTTCGAACTTTCTAACTTTAGTTATTAACAATCAATTGTTTAGATAATAGAAATTATTAAACTTTTCCGTGTGGTATTTTGCAACTAACCAATAGGAATTGAGATGTAAAAACCATTTTGCTCTAACTTTTATCGTTCTCGAAATATTCAATTTGTTAACTTTCACTCTTTGTCATAAATCGCAGAGTAGCCGATTGAAGGTACCTGCAAAATTAGTTTCAAGCTATCTCTTCTGGTTCTCGAGATATCCGCGATTTGCGAAAAGGACTATGTATCGTTAAATGTAGAAAATTAAAATTTTATATTTAATATTTTTTATTTTTTCTTTAATATATTATATTCTTTAATATTTTTTCTTTCTAAAATTTAATAATGGATAATATTTAATTTTTTTTATATTTGTATTATATATACAGGGTGAGTCATCTGAATCTATCACCTCCAATAACTCGTTTGTGTGGCCAGGAATCGAAAAAAGTTTCATATAAAAGTTGTAGAATTTCGAGGGGGAACCAAAATGGCGTACCTTTCAACTTGTGATTTTGACCGAAAGTGGGTTACTTCAACCGGAAGTGGTTTTTTTAAAATGGAAACCCCCATTTTTGACACCGGAAAATTATACGTTGAGATATAACCTTGGCTGTTTTAAAATTTTCAAGATGGCGAACGAAGATGGCGGACAAAACTTTTAGTCAACTGATTTGCACCAAATTAAGTTTACGAGGGTTTTTGAGGTTGCTGATCACGAATATGAAGTCAGATTTGCAAAATTCAAAATGGCGGATCCAAGATGGCGGACCAAGATGGCGGACGAAATTTTTAGCCGAAATTAATAGAAATTACTACTCTTAGCACTACCCACGAACAACGGCGTGGACGTGGTAGTTTTTTGTTCTTTTTGGGGTGCTTTATTTACGTGAGTCTCCTTGCCTCTCACTATCGGGGTGCTTTATTTACGTGAGTCCCCTTGCCTCTCACTATCGAGGTGCTTTATTTACGTGAGTCCCCTTGCCTCTCACTATCGAGGTGCTTTATTTACGTGTGTCCCCGTGCCTCTCACTATCGGGGTGCTTTATTTACGTGAGTCCCCTTGCCTCCCACTATCGGGGTGCTTTATTTAGTTAATTTGTAACTTCAAACAGTTAATTCGCTAAGTAGTACACTTAGCGAATTAACTGTTCGAAATTCCGTCCATTTTCTTGAATGCATAGGTCAATACCATCATGAATATGATGTTAATAATAATCGTGTTATAACCCCACCAACTCCCGTGTACAAAATTTGGTGAAAATCGGTTGACTTTCATACATTCATAGTTATGCGCGATTAGTTCGTATGTAGCTCTTCCGCTAGGTTGCTATGACCATGACTATCATCCTGCAATCATAAAGCAGACGTGAATGCTTAAATAGCAACGATATCTCCGCTTATTTGTATCTATTGAGAAATCAATACTTTTAAAACTCAGGTAATTTCTTATCTTTAATATGACAACCTACCCACCAAACGAAATCGTGAACATGATTAAAATATTGGGGGAATGTAGGAATAATTTTTTGAGAGCTGAACGTCTGTATACTCAACGTTATCCTGATAGAAGGCATCCAACTAGGGTAACCATTAAAACTTTTACGCAGAGAGCAAGTAATGGGTCTATGGTTCGCCGATCACGACATCATGAGTATGATGTTAATGATAATCGTGTTATAACCATTTTAGCGAAAATTTATCTCGATCGTCATATTAGCACTCGGCAAATCGAAAGAGAAATTGGCATACTTCAGCGAACAGTTGCGAGAATATTAAAGGCGAGAAACTTTCATGCATATCACATAACGTTGACACAACATTTGAATTTTAATGATTACTTACTTCGTGTAAATTTTTGTGAATGGGCTTTGCAAATGATCCAACAAGATGAAAACTTTTTCCGGTACGTACTATTTTCGGATGAGGCAACTTTCAGTAGCAACGGAACTGTAAATAGACATAATTGTCACTACTGGTCCGATGTAAATCTTTATTGATTTCGTTCACCTAATTTCCAAAATCGTTGGTCTTTAATCGTCTGGTGTGGCATCGTAAATGGCTATTTAATAGGTCCTTATTTTTTTGAAGAAAACGTTAACGGACAAAACTTTTTGCAGTTTCTTTGAGACGATTTACCGCAACTATTGGAAGACATTGATTTATTCACCAGAGAACGGATGTGG
>NW_018021056.1:0-1140 GCF_002006095.1 Pseudomyrmex gracilis
TTTCAATGTTAAAAGATAGGAATCCTCCTTCGCGCCTCACCCCTTTGCAGGATACCACTGAACCTCCTTAAGAGAAATCTCCACCTTTGTCTGAAGTTTTCTTTTTAATATTATTACTTCTAATCCTAACTTTTAAACTAATCGAGATACAGAGTTTGATCATAGAATTTTTTGTTTCCTTTTGTCGAGACCTCCAACTTTTGTCTGAACTTTTTTTTTAATATTTTTAACTTTAATTTTAACTTTTAAATTACTTGAGATAGAGGGTCCAACCATAGGACCTTTTTGTTTCCTTTTGTCAAGATCTCCAACTTTTGTCTGAAGCTTTTTTTTTCAATATTTTCAACTTTAATTTTCACTTCTAAACTACTTGACATAGAGTCCTACCATAGGATTTTTTTTCTTTTCTTTCGTCGATCTCTACAACTTTTGTCTGAAACTTTTTTCAATATTTTCAACTTTAATTCTAACTTGTAAACTTGTTGAGATAGAGAGTCCGACCATAGAACTTTTTCGTCTCGTCTCGATTCGTCAAGATGTACATCTTCTGTTTGAAGCTTTTTGTTATATTCTCATCTTTAATTCTAACTTTTAAACTAGTTGAGATAGCAAGGATCTGTAGCAAATATTTACATTTCTTTAAATCCTAGGACTTATCCAGAAAACCCTAGATGGGATCCGTAGCGAATCTCGGCAATTTCATAAATCCTAAAAACTTATTCAAAAAACTTTAGATGGAATCTGACCTAAATCTTCACAATTACCTACATCTTAGAGACTTATCCAAAAAACCCTAGAAGAGGTCTGCAGTAAATCTCCACATTTCCTTAGATTCTAGGGACTTATCCAGTAAACCTTAGATGGTATTTGTAGCGAATCTCGAGAATTCCAAAAATTTTAAAGACTTATTTAAAAAAACCCTTGATGGAATCTGATCTAAATCTTCACAATTACCTACATCCTAGGGACTTATCCGGAAAACCCTAGAAGAGGTCTGCAGTAAATCTCCACATTTCCTTAGATTTTAGGGACTTATCCAGAACACCCTAGATGAGATTTATTGCACATTTGACATTTTAAGCAATTCCAAGATTTTTTCTACATCCCTAGATCCTAAGCGTTTTTCCAGAAAACTACATT
>NW_018021056.1:1280-2977 GCF_002006095.1 Pseudomyrmex gracilis
TTCATCTTTAATTATAACTTCTAAACTACTTGAAATATAGGGTCCAACCATAGGACCTTTTTGTTTTCTTTCGTCGAACTCTTCAACTTTTGTCTGAAGTTTTTTTCAATATTTCCAACTTTAATTCTAACTTGTAAACTAGTTGAGATAGCAAGGATCTGTAGCAAATTTTTACATTTCTTTAAATCCTAGGGTTTTATCCAGAAAACCCTAGATGGCATTTGTAGCGAATCTCGACAATTCGATAAATCCTAAAGACTTATTTACAAAACCCTAAATGGGATCTGACCTAAATTTTCACAATTACTTACACCTTAGGAACTTATTCAGAAAACCCTAGAAGAGATCTGCAGCAAATCTCCACATTTCCTTAGTTCCTAGGGACTTATCCAGAACACTCTAGATGGCATTTTTAGCGAATCTCGACAATTCGATAAATCCTAAAGACTTATTTAAAAAACCTTAAATGGGATCTGACCTAAATTTTCACAATTACTTACACCTTAGGGACTTATTCAGAAAACCCTAGAAGAGATCTGCAGCAAATCTCCACATTTCATTAGTTCTTAGGGACTTATCCAGAACACCCTAGATGGCATTTTTAGCGAATCTCGACAATTCGATAAATCCTAAAGACTTATTTAAAAAACCCTAGATGGGATCTGACCTAAATTTTCACAATTACCTACACCCTAGGGACTTATTCAGATAACCCTAGAAGAGTTCTGCAGCAAATCTCCACATTTCCTTATATCCTAGGGACTTATCCAGAAAACCCTAGATGTGATCTATTGCACATTTGACATTTTAAGCAATTCCAAGATTTTTTTAAATTCTTAAATCCTAGGCGTTTTTTCAGAAAACCCTAGATGAAAAATCTTATCTTGTCGATATCTACAACTTTTGTCTCAACCATTTCTCAAAATTCTCAATTTTAATACTAACTTCTAAATTAATCGAGATAGGAGGTCCGGCTATAGGACCTTTTCGTCTCGTCTCGTCAAGATGTACATCGTCTGTCTGAAGCTTTTTTTTATATTCTCATCTTTAATTCTCACTTTTAAACTAGTTGAGATAGCAAGAATCTGTAGCAAATTTCCACATTTTGTTAAATCCTAGGGATTTATCCAAAAAACCCTTGATGGGATCTGTAGCGAATTCTGACAATTCCATAAATCCTACAGACTTATTTAAAAAAAAACTTTAGATAGGATCTGACCTAAATCTTCACAATTATTTACATCCTAGAGACTTATCCGGAAAACCCTAGAAGAGATCTGCAGCAAATTTTTACATTTCCTTAGATCCTAGGGACTTATCCAGAAAACCCTACGAGAGATCTGCAGCAAATCTCCACAGTTTCTTTGATCCTAGGGACTTAATCAAAAAACCCTAGATGAGTTCTATTGCACATTTGACATTTTAAGCAATTCCAAAATTTTTTCTAGATTTCTAGATCCTAGGCGTTTTTCCAGAAAACCCTAGATTACAAATCTTATCTTGTCGATATCTACAACTTTTGTCTTAACCATTTCTCAAAATTCTCACCTTTAATTTTAACTTCTAAATTAATCCAGATAGAGGGTCCGGCTATAGGACCTTTTCGTCTCGTCTTGTCAAGATGTACAACTGTTGTCTGAAGCTTTTTTTAATATTTTCAACTTTAATTCTAACTTCTAAACTACTTGAAATAGAGG
>NW_018021056.1:3357-19417 GCF_002006095.1 Pseudomyrmex gracilis
TATTGGTAATAGTTTTCAAGATAAGAAACGTAACTTTTTTTTGTTGTGTTTGCGCGAATCGGAAGTAAAGATGTAATATCATCGTGCCCCACTGTATCCGAATCTGAAATTACTTTAATATTATTTTCTGTAGAAAACATACTGACCCTTTCCAATTTTCACAAAATTTTTGACTAGCCCGTTAATCTAGATATTAGTATTACTATACTTACATACTATTTAAAAAAAAAAAAATATTTTGGCTAACTTAGACTAGCTCTATTCTATCGGTTAGGGACTAATACTTGGTTTGGACCTAACCAGATTAGGTTAGGTTAGGTTAGTGTCTAACTCATTTAAATTTTTGGGAACGACTTTTTTGGGTGCCTTTGGTAGTGTGTAGGCCCAGTATTTAAAAAAAATATTTAGGCTAACTTAGACTAGCTCTACCTAATCGGTTAGGTACTAATACTTGGTTAGGCCCTAACCAGAGTAGGTTAGGTTAGTGCCTAATTCATTTAAATTTTTGGGAATGATTTTTTTCGGGTGCTTTTGGTAGTGTGTGTATGCACGGGGGGGCTTTGCTTCCCTGCACCCTCCCCATCAGGGGGTTCCCCGCCCCCCATTCCCCACTCCCCCTATCACTTTTCTTGAGAGTATAACCCAGAACTCTCAGAACCAGATACAGTCAAGAACCGCTACTCTACATGGTCGGACGTATTGTGGTACAGTGTTTTCAACTTTTGCTGCCATGAGTGCCAAACCCGGGAAACCGAAGCCGCACTTGTATTCCTAGCTCCACTCCCGAGTTCCTGCAGCTAACCCGACACCGCCGCCACTCAACCATGTAGTAAGTGTTTTTTACTAGCGTGTGTTGGCGGGGAGGGGGCTTAACCCCCTTTACCCGCCTCCCCGCTTCCCTCCCATTTTCCGCCTTCCCTCGCCTTTATCCAGCCACTTCCGCGGCTCGTAATTCTCCACGTTCGTGTTTGCCTTTCCACTTTTTTTCCTCTACTTACCCGGTCTATGAACTTTCGCAGAAAAATTTTGTCTAGGGATTCTTGGAAAATTCCCCAGTATTTCTTGGGAAATCTGTAAAGTTTATTCATGTTAAATCTGTAATATAATGCCCGTGCTACAGTGATCGCAAACGCAAACTCGAGATATAAATCTCGTAGAATTGACCAATCACGCTGGTCAATTGGCTGATTAGATCAATACGATTAATCACTTCTACCAGACCTGTTCCTTGCGTTTGTGCTTGCGATCAATGTAGAACGAGCTTTATGTAGAATGGTCTTTATAACCGTGAGATCGTGCGATTCATCTCCTGCAATCCTTGTAGAACAAGCTTTAGATGTCTTTCGGATCAAACTAGTTGTCACGTGCTTGTTCTTAGGCCTGTTCTACAATACAGTTATAAGCTGTAAGTCGTAGAAAAAAAAAAAAAACTTAAAAACGAATGGATTTGCGACGTAATGTTTAAAACATTTTGGTTTAGTTATAATTTTTAAGAAAAACAAGAATAAACTCGCGCCAAAACGAACAATTTTTCGTATTTTGGTGTCTAGGAAATTTTCTTGAAAACTACAATTTAAGGAGAAACGAAATACGCCAAAGAGAATGGAGTTTTTTATTTTCTGTGCTTAGAGAATTTTAGAGATTAAAGTTGAATTTGAAGAAAACCAAAATTCGCAGCGCATTTTCTCGTCGCATTACATATATACAAAAAAAAAAAATTTAAATCTTTCAAACCCGAGTTTTTATTTTCCTATCAAACTGTATTTTATATACAACTCTCAAAAACATTATTATTGTGCTATATAAAAAAAAAAAAAGAAAAATATTCTACATGAGAACTGATATCAAAATTGGCGCCAAATATACGTTATTGCATTGTTGTAAACTATGGATGTAAAATACAAAATGTTAATATTGTGTGCGTATCTTGGTACGTTATAAAAATATTTTATTGAGTTAACTTTTCACGATCTAAAACAAGACGCATTAAAGAACAACTTTTTTTATTTTTAAATAAAAATTTTGATTAAAACTTTATCTTATGCACTGTTTGTTATTTTATGTTGTAATGTGTAAGGTTTTCAACAATAAAGCGAGATATATTCAAAAAAGTTCTGTTTCCGGGATATTTATGTTTATAAAATATTTTTATATTTTAGTATATACACACATTATTCGCAACTAATTTGTATTCTTTATAAAAACGTCGTGGTGGGATAATAATAATGATTTCTCTTTTTTGCCTAGTTTCTTCTGTGATGTTTGGTTTTTTGCTTCTTTGCAAAAAAAAATCTCCTCAAACAATTGTTTCAACTTTTTAGAATCAGAATATCTTCTCATCTTATTACAAGGTGTATCTTTGTCGGAACTGTACAATATATTTCAATCGCATACATGCTATTTTACATTAATATAGAAATAATAAATAAAACCAAAAGAGTTTCTATACTATACTGTCAAATGTCGGTAGTACACAAGAGAATTTCGATACATGTAAGAAAAATATTCACCGATTTCTTATTCGTGTCGTGTACTTCGATGCGATAAAACAGGAATTATATTTATCTCAAACTCGACGCATCTTTCACTTCTTGAGATTATTTGTAACATTAACTTATCGTTAAAAATTCTTTCTAACATTAACCTATCGTTTTTTTTTTTAACTTGGACCAGTTCTTATATTTGAATATCGCTCGTACGGGTTTTCTTCAGCGATATCAACTTTAAATGCTTTGTCACACATCAATTTGTATATCACTATCTTCCGCTTCACTCTCAGTACTGACTATCGCGTCTTCTCCCACTAACAAAGCTGCGGGCAAATTCTGGGGCACGTTGTCAATGTCTAATCTCGGGGTGGAATACACATTTAAGACTTGTATCGTCGTAGGAGACGTTGAAAGACATTGTGGCACGGTTCCCAAAGGATCTCCGTTTAGTGTGTCGCAATCCAAGGAAGTGGACAATTGCAATTGTAAATTATGTAGTTCAGGTATATGTGGACGAATCTGAAATATATATAAAATATTTATGTATGCAAACTTGTATAAAAATCGGTACGAGATCTTGAACAAAGAGAGAATTGATTCCAAATCAATTGTTCCAATAGGATTGATTCCAATTTCTCTTCCATTTAAATATGATACAACAAGAAGTGACTTCCGCGGTTCGTAGCGGTTAGTTCGATTTGAAATGTTTAATTTTCGGTAAATGAGAGACAATAGCGTTCTTCGCTTAATTTCTCTTATTGCATGCTCTCGTGTGTTCTCTATATTTCTGTCTCAAGTCTTTCTTTATCGAAACATATAATTCTCAAATAGCGATCAGTTTTTAGTAAAGGAATATCTTCAACATGATTTAATTTCCTGAATTTCTACATTTTTTTCTTTTTCTTTTTTCGGTCGTTTATTTCTCATACTTGACACTTTTATATTTTCACTTTAATTGCATCTGTCTAGTAATTTTTAAATAAGTACCTTTAATCCGTCAGCTGTATGAGGATTTCTGCAACCTCTACATCTACATTCTACGCAAGGTTTGCTTTCGACGTAACAAGGACATCTTTGGCCGCAACAAGTTAGCTTTCCAGGCATTGCGGTGGCATTGCCACATCTGCAACCTTTTCTTTTACTTCTGGCGGAACTTGATCTTGGCTTTTTAAAACTGCCCGATGGCTGGTTGTAACAAGTAAATTTTTTATGGTAATATTTTAAAAAAATATGGATATGTCTAATAGATTAATGCCGAAGCGCGTAAATGTAGTCGAGAAGTAACGCAAACATCACTTCCGATATGTCAAACAGAGGCGATAAACAATCTATCGGATGTTGACGATTACAATTGATATAATAAATTATAAAAATAGAGAAAAATCATAGAAATATATAAACACAGTCGTCTGTGTTACAAATAACTATTCTCTGAGAAGAGACAAAAAACAACGAGTAACTTCTGCATTAATCTTTCTTATAACGCCTAAATAAATGAGTCATTTTCTTTAAAAACTAGTACTTATTGGTATGAAAATAAGTGCTATAACAGCGAATGATTGAATAAATTCAGTTGTAATTGTCAATAAAATAAATAAAAGCACTTGTTATATCTTATAAAAAATTAAAAAGAAAGTTTTGGGACTGGGAAGAAGCAAACGTAGTTGATAGTACGTAAAAGAATGTTTCCTAATCTTGAATTTAGTTGCACGCGTACGCTTCGATGTTATTTAAAGTTCTTTTTTTTCTTTGTTCATCCGATACGAGAAAATGTAATTGGACCAAATGTACAAATAAGTAAGTATGAAACGAAAGCAAAGCATTTACTTACAAGTTTATGATATGTTACTAAATAGTTGTTCACGCAGTTCGAAAAAGTCAAAATATTGATTGTAAAGTCAAGACGTTTAACACAAGTTCTTTTTGTCTACTATTCGTTATTTTAGATAAAACGAAATAAACAGTACACAAAGAACCTGTATGTCACTAATATCGCCTTTAATATTCCAAGAATTTCTAATTGTTCGATGTCGCTCTGCAAATTCAACTGCGGTTGGCGTTGCAACAAGTCGGAGAAAGTGTAAAACCAAACGCAAATAAATTAAAACTAATCGATTAATCGCATTGAACGAGTACACGAAATTTCTGAGATAAAAACAATCATTCCGAGACATCTCCGATTTGCGATACTGAATGCTGTGTATGACGATGGTTTTTTTTATATGCATCGTGTCGGAGAGTGAGTGTTTATAATGGAAGGAGAATGCATTTTGTTTGTCAGAATTTTCATGTTATCTCAGATACATTCGTGAAAGTAAGCATTTGATTTTGGTTCATTTGCCAAAATATCCGCTATCTGTATCTTAAAAATAACCTTTGCGAGTTCGTTCAAGATTGTGTAAGATTTCACGTACGAGATGGTAATAAAAAAAAAAAAAAAAAAAAAAAAAAAAACTTATTTTTTAAGTCGTTACCAAGAATCTAACGTCTCCTAATTCTCTCTTCCTGTCCGTTATGATTATAAAACAAACTTCAAAGTCGTCCGAGATAAGTACGAATAAATCCAAGATTGTATTGAAAAGAATTCTTTTGTGTACTGTCAACCCCACATTTGTCTTTTTCTGGCCCGATTTTCTTTTTAAAGTTCAATTTGATATCTCAGCGTTGATTTTTTCACTCAGTCTTATAAAATACGATATAATAAAAGACATAAATATCTTCAAGCATTTAAATAAAGACTATATATCTCGATGTAAATTCTACAACGCGTAATAAGATTAACCAGGTATTTATTAAAATTACTTTGCTGTTCTTTGAAGATGCTTTTTTCTCGCAAGGAGACCCGTATTTGAGATGATGGGAAGATGGAATACATTTTACTCCTCCTGTAGAGCTATGTTGACTTCCGTCTGTCTCTTGTTGTCCAATTTCTGTATCTTCCATAGCAGCTGCTTTTCGTTTTATTGTAATTTTGTTTCCAGATCCAGCATACATCACGGAATATATGGACGATCCGTTTGATACTGTACGGATTGTGGGTGATTCTGTTTGAGATAAAGAACAATTGTGAAACAATAAGTATGAAAAACTAGACTACTTGCGTACATATGAATAAATATTAATTTAATTAATTGTTGGTAACAATAATACTTGTACTCTTTTTAGAATCGCAATAAAGATTTAATTTATATCAAGTTTTATTTATTAATGTACTTTATGTACATTGGTATCTGTTTTTCATATATTAAAAAATAAATAAATATGCTAAAAGTTTGAAAAAATTCAATATTAACTTGTTGAAATAGTTATCTTTTTGATATAATCATGTTTTAAATATTAATAAAGTTTGTTTAAAAATATAATGTCTCGAAACTTTTCTTCGCCATAAATTTTTCAACATATTCCAGTATTGTATTCGTACTTGTGTGATAATTTGTATATTTTAATCATATATACCGGGTATGCTCTGAGATATCGCCTCTGTAGTTTGAATGTTATTTGCCTGTGTCTGAGTGGATGTAGTGCTGGTGTAAACACAAGGCAAGATACTATATGCGGATTTAGAAAGACCTGCGTTGCTTTTAAACTCATCCTTGAAGCCTGCGCCTTCCTGGATGAGCTCCATGAGACTGCTCGCACCGATCGTAGACGGTGCTCCATTGGTTGTCGCGTTGTTAGCAGACGTCACAGAGAGCAGTAGAGTGCGATAAATGCCGGTGCTGGTGAGATACTCGCAAAGTTTTTTATAGCACTGCAACAGTATCCGCAGTTGAACGTTTTCCACGTACTTGTCGTAATCTTTGCACCAACCGCACGATGGTTTCAGTTTCTTGCGGCCGCCACGACATCCGCGGCACACGTGATGTTGACAGTTGGTTTCTGTTGGCGTGTGCGGCTCGATTAGCAAATTCGAACACACGGTGCAGCTGAGGCTCTGTCGTAGATACGGGACTAGCCTGTACAAATCCGTCCAAGTTTTCGGATCTTCCACATCCGCCTGCAGCACCAGCCGACACGTTGACACGTATAGACTTGTCGCGTTCATTGCGTTTCACGCACTTGATTGTCGTTTTGCGAACTTGTAGAGCATGCACAAAGCGATATTAAATTCCACAAACTTTGTAACAATTACTAGACACTTTGCGCGAAACCATCCTCGAGCATATAACAAAACATACGCCATGTCTCGACGATGACAGATGGCAGTCCACCGTGCCATAGATGCACCAGATATAACAGATTCCCGCTAACGTCAAATCGTTGGGACCGACTAACCCATAGACATAGGAATGAGGAGACGGGAGCGTAATCGATCCTTAGGGCCGATGCGCAGACTTTTGCATAACGCGTATAAGGCGTAAAGCCTAAGTTATACTACGGATTTGGATTGAGATTGGATTGCAATTTGGCCAATCAGAGCGAAAATCAGTAAACTTAGGATTGGTTTTTTCTTTCTTCTGATTGGTCAAATTTCAATTCAATCTCAATCCCAATCCGTAGTGTGAAATAGGCTTAAGAGAATCAACCAATCTGGTCTTCTATTTTCACCCCCACTTCTCGTTTTAAAAAATTCCGATTGGTCGATTTTTTTTTATCTTATGTGCGTGATGCGTTATACAAAAGTCTGTTCTTCGACCCTATATACATATATATAGTACTGTAGATGGTTTTTGGAATTACTGCTCTCGGTATTCTCTCTGTTCTATTCCATTTTCTAGTGGTATTCTGTGTTTGTGTGTGTGTGTGTGTGTGCGTGCGCGCGCGCAAGAGAAGTACGTGAGATGATAATTTCATCAATTGGAGAGATATATGTGATACGACTGTTAATATTACTTCGGATTATTCTTGTTGCGAACTTTTCGAAATAAGTTTTTGGCTTTAAAATATATAATTTCACGAGACAAGTGAGAGAGAGAGAAAGAAAGAGAGCGCAAGCAAGTGTCATGCTTTGGAAATTGTCGAGGCGCTCAACAATTGTTAAAGAAACGAACACGAAACACAAGTGTGCGTTCAATGCGAAGTATTGTGTTGGCGCAGCTTGTTTTTTGCGTAAAAAGTAGAGACAAAGAGTGTATAAAATTATATATTCAAAATTTAAATGTTATCGGTCGCAAGTATCTCTGGCATATTATTCGGCGAACGAATGACAATATTTTTTTTATATTGCACGCTTAGAGGTTATTATATTAACATTTGATAAAGCGTGTGTGTGATTAGTAAAAATTGAGCAGAACTTGGCAAATTTATACGATCGATACGCGATCGGGGTACGTTGTGACATCATGGAGAAGTTTGTGATCGATTTGGATAAAGTTCTCAATGATTTTGAATTTAACGAAGGTATGATTTTAAAAATTTTCTAATTTGTCTTTGTTTTAGATTTCATTGTTTATATATCTGTGTTTACGATTTGTAATATTTTGAATTTCATACATGTAAAATGTAGATAAGAAAGTGATTAAAGTTTGTTTTTTAAAATTGAAGTTGAGTTAATATACGTTTTTTTTTTTTTTTTCAGATTGTGCGGAGCAAACAACTTCGGTTACAACCTGTGCGATCGATGCGTCGAGCAACAAAGACAACCGTGCTGCGGCACCTTCAAAGACGCGCAATTTTAATTCTGAAAAAAGCGTAGAGATTGATGTGCCTCTTGAAAAACGCAAAGATACTCGCGAAAAGAACGTAGTTTCGGTATCGGACAATACAGATTCTATTAATAATCTTAATACTTGCGTCAATGATAACACAACTGAACAGAAATTGTATGTTTATACTCAAGATCCTGATCAAACATCCCTAATGATGTACAAAGATATATCGTGCAACTTGGTGCAGAAACAACAAAACGGAAGCAGCGATTTGAAGAATGACACGCGATACGATAAAAAATTGAATCAATCGAATTTCAAGCCCAGCATCAGCAATGTATTCAGCAGCCTGAATGAATACATCAATGCTCCCACGGGAAGTTTAGATTATATTGAACCTATATTGGATAAAGCAGAAAATTTACCTGGTACAAAAAAAACTAACATTGCCGAAGATGACTCCAAATTGAACGAGACAATTAACATTCTCACTGGTAAATGCTCCGCTCAAGAGGGAAAAAGAATACAAGTAACTGATGCGAGTGATCACGCTTCTTTAGATATAATCGATAAAAATGCCTTGGATTACTGTTTGCCGTTAGAATTGCCAGATACATTCGTCCAAGTTGTTGAAGTCGACAGCAAACAAGACAACGCGATGCAAAATAATCTTATGTCGCAACATTCTCCTCAGATATCACTCGATAGAAATAATATTACCAACGTTGTGATAACTGCGTCGGATACTGTTGTAAAACAGGATTCCAAGAATATTATTGAAAACACAGAGTTGTTTGGTAACAGCAGAACACGTGTTATTAATGAGAATGCAACGATTAATGATGACACATTCAAAGAGACGTCTCAAACTCTTGCCGACAAACAAAGACAAGATGCGGAAGCTCAAGATTCTGTCGGTGCGACATTTGTCGATGAGACAAAGACAGATAGCGCTGTTGCAACCAACAACAAAATTGAAGTGAACAAAGAGACAAAGACAGCTAATAATTGCAATACTTTGTCCAATGTTTATACGATGCGTGCGAATGTTGGCAATTTTTCTGAAGATGAGCTCAATCGGTATTTGTTAGAATTAGAAATGGAAGTAAGATCTAAAGTGGAAAACACGTGCTTGGATAAAACTGCTTGGACCAAGTTGGAAAGCCTGCGAGAAAAGACTGTGAATGAACGACGAGACGACGAAGACGCTAACGAGGCGCCGATATTTGAAAAAATTATGATTGGCGAATTACCAAAAATATCAGACGTTGAGTTTCACGAGAAAGCGAAAAAATTTCCTGTCATCGATTATAATACTGATGTGTGTAATGAAGATGTAATGGATATACAATGTAGCGATGCAAGAGTCATCTCAAACGAAACGAGTAATCAATTAAACGATAGACAGATTAACAAGATGATTAAATCGACGAAACATAACGATGCAAATATTGCAAGTGGTTATGCGGTACAAGAAAATGCTTTAACGGCTACATTGAGTGTTATTGATGAAGATAAGTCGTCAGTAACGTCGGAATCTAAAAATGTAGGAGAACAATGTATTCGTAACATAAATATGATGCCGAAATTACAACAGAATATTCATGTAGATACTCACTTAGAAAATAGCAATAGCAGCGCTGTGAAAACTTTTCCGTCAAATTTATCGGAGAAAGATGATTGCAACGATAAAATTTATTGCCGAGATCTTGTGGAAAATAGCAAGGAAAATGTTCTCGCGCAACATGGTGCTCGAACGCGTGATAACGATACAAGTTCCAAGACGGAAAGTACGTCCAAACTCACTGACTCTTGTGTAGTTCATACTAGTGAAAATAATCAAGAAGCTGGCAAACCGGCTCGTCCGCAGACTTTAAATATCGTCTCGACACATAAGAAAGATGAATCTCATATGTTTGGTATGTTTTTTCATATGTTGTGCTTCACGCATTATGTGCGTTGCGTTTGAGAGTTTGGAGCAGCTTATTGCCAGTATAAAATATTCGATTCGAGTTAAACTTGAATGTTGTAACAGAATCTTCGAGCGCTATACCGGAAGGTGGACCGGAACGTTCGGAAGGTCGAAGTGTTGTTGAGGAAGATCGAGGAGCTTCGTCGGACGTGTCCGATAATTCTTTAGTCGAATTTAACGTAGTGTTGGGAAAGCAGCCTCCATTCTGGATTCCGGATAGCGACGCGCCTAGTTGTATGTTGTGTGACACTAAATTTACCGTACTTAAGAGACGTCATCATTGTCGTGCTTGTGGTAAGGTATGTAAAGTTTCAAAAAAAAAAAAAAAGTAAACGGAAAAGACAGTCAGTTTGTTTTTGTGTACCAATCAGAGACGTTTAATTCTGGAACATATTTCGCAGGTGTTGTGTAACAAATGTTGCAATATGAAGTATAGATTGGAATATCAAATCACAATCGATTCTCGCGTTTGTGCTCCGTGTTATCAACTACTTACGAAAGGCAAGTTGTGTTATTTTCTCTTTTATCGCACGAAAGTTGCACAAAAGATACTATATATTATATTGTAAATTTTCAGCGGAGAATGAACACGGGATAAATGATTGGTCGACTAATTACAGTTCGTATTCTGGACATAATGATATCAATTCTCCACAAGTACGTTGTTTCCTCAATTATCTCTTCGTGTCAATCGGTTGTAATAAAATTTATAACTGTAGAAGAACAAGAACCAGTTTGAAAGTGCTTGCTTGCTAAAAAATAGTTGTTTCAACGCACTTTTTTTTATGTATTATTAATGTAACTTTGATCAGATGTAAATACCTATAACACACTTGTTGAATACTTCTGTTCAATTTTTGTCAATGACTTGTATCGTCGACACTTCCGTATGTAAATTAAACACGAACCAAACACGAAATTATATTGTGCGCTCAACTGTAGTAGCATGTATATAGTGCTTTGTGATTTTTTTTTTAAAGTTTTGAAAACGCTCAAGTTCGTTTTGAGCTGAATATGCATGCCTGTAAAAGTAAAGCATGTTTTCGTTATTAGTGGAAATGCTATGCGAGATAATATGTTCAGTTTGATATATTCAGTTTGAATTTAGAATTCTGCGCGTGAAAAGTCTAACCCGTGTGTAGTTTGTAGAAAAATACGCTGTATATAAATTGAAAATTTGCTGTAACAAAGTTTTTGATAAAAACACGTAAGAAGAACATCTTTGTTTTGGGCGCTTGTAAAAATATTATCATAGAAGAATATAATATTCGTGTTTGCGCTCAGAGCGATCGAACGAATGTTGATGTTGGAAGTATTCGACAAATGGTTATAGGGGAGACAGCCTAATCCAAATAATCCCATGGAGTACTGTTCAACTATACCACCCTTGCAACAGTTAGCCGGCGGTTTACCACCACCGCCAACGGTGATGGTGCCTGTAGGCGTTTTGAAGAGGGAAGGTTCGAAGCATCGTACAGAAGGACAGAAATCTGTTATATTCAGTGACGGTAGGTAAATAAGAAGAAATCACGTTATTGAATACTCTTTACTCCTTTTACTCCTCTTTCTTCTTTATTTTACCAAGTTGATATATGATGTGTATAACTTTATACACGTATATACATATATATGTTTTAATTTATTTTTATGCAATAATATCCTTAACTATGTATTTATAAGTTTTCTCCTGCGTATTATAATTTTGTATTTTTCATTTGCGTTATTCCTTCGTCCGAGAAAAATTTTTGTTGCAAAGTTATGTCCCCGATTTGTTTTCGTCTCACTGGAACGTGGCGTCGTCACGTTGTCGACCCGAATCCTTCCTATTTGTTTTATTTTTACGCACCTATAACTAAAACACAGGAATAAGGCCTGGCTGTGACCTGACAGAGCTAGACACGTGTTGGGATCCGAAGCCACCGTACCGTAAGCAAGGAAACAAGCGAGTTTTTATGTCAGGATCCACGTTAACGGATACCGTGATGAGGAAGCAGAGTCACCCTCCTCTAGACAGCGTGACCAACAGTTACATACCGCACGATTCCAATTTATTACCGCCAACCGTCACTATACATAAAGGCCGTAAGTATGTTATTATTAAATATGTGAAACTTGTACGAAACAAAACAAAACAAAAAAAAAATAAAAAAGAAACAGAAAAGGTAGAAATAGAAAATAGTAAATACATGTTTTAATCGCTACAATTTGTCAAGAGATTTTTTGACAAATACAATTATATGTTTCTTTTGCAAATGTAACGTGTAATTCAGCAGTTTATTTTGTCTTTGTATTGCGTAAGCAGAAGTTACGTATCATCCGCCAATGGAAGAAGGTCTGCTCTATAAAACGCTAAAAAATGAATGCGAACCTCCGGTAATGTTCGCGATCAATCGAAATCTGTATGCGTATGTGAAGATAACTAATCGTAAGTATAAGTTTGATGGTAAGAACTCTTGACATTTGTTAATTATGTAAGAACAATTATTTTTGTTTGCTCTGTGAACATTTATAGTGAACTGCTGTGTGAACAAGATCTGCTGGAACGTAACGTCGAGAGGTCTCGCTTGTGTCGGCCAAGACGAAGTTATATTGTTAGTGGAAGTTTTACCGGATGAAACGCGAATTCCGAAAGATCTTCTCATATATATCAATCAGTTGTATCTCGAAGCTATAAAAGGTAATGTATTCACATCGATTATATGTATAATTTTACTTGTATTTTACTTGATACCGATTTGATTTTACCTTTTTTTTAACGATTAATTTATTTCTTGCCTTATTTTTTTTTTTTTNAGGTAACACGATGACGGAACTCGGATTTTCGATATATCAAGGTGGCAACTTGCTAGGTTCGCGCGAGCATAAAGGATTTCTTTTTATTCGTCAAAATTTTTTTTTTGCCTTATTTTTTTTTTTTTTTTTTTTTTTTTTTTTACGTTCTTTTATTTCAGGTAACACGATGACGGAACTCGGATTTTCGATATATCAAGGTGGCAACTTGCTAGGTTCGCGCGAGCATAAAGGATTTCTTTTTATTCGTCAAACATTGCAGTGTTTACAAAAGATTATTTTACCACCCGCACCTTTTCTGATTGCGCTCTTGGTTCATAGGTAAATATGCACTTGCGATACTGAAAAGATTTGTGTAAAAAGTCGATATATTATTTTATTTTGTTTTTTGACGTTTTCTTACAGATGGGAAACTCCGTGGGCCAAAGTCTTCCCATTAAGACTCGTTCTACGTCTTGGTGCGGAATATCGTTATTATCCTTGCCCACTTGTGTCCGTTCGTTTTCGGGACGCGTTATACTTCGAAATCGGACATACCGTTATGAAAGTATTGGCAGATTTCAGACATTTCGCTTATACTTTACCGATAGTTAGAGGTTTAACGATTCATCTTAAGAATCGTACAACGGACGTTATGTTTCCCAGAAATCGTTATGATCAAGTAATAAAAGGACTTAACAACTCGAACGATCACGTTTTGGCTTACGCTTCGAATTTTAGTATAACTGCGGATTCGCATTTAGTTTGCATACAAACGAATACTGGTGACGAAAGCAATTATCAGACACAAGCGATAAATATTCACAATAAACCAAGAACGGGTAAAAAAATTACTAGATTATCTTTTTAAAAGAAAGCTGTAGAGAGAAAAAAAAAGAATTGTATGTAATATCATTTAGTTGTTGTTTGTTACACAGTAACCGGTGCTAGTTTTATTGTCATCAATGGCGCTTTAAAATCGTCGATGGGGCTTTCCGCAAAGTCGAGTATTGTGGAAGATGGTTTGATGGTGGAGATAATGCCGGAAAAAATGGAAGCGTTGAAAGCCGCTCTGAAAAACATGCAGGACTTCTCGATCGGTTGCGGACGTCAAGGAGCGTCGGAGCCGGACGAGACTGTGAATATAAAATGGGTCGATAACGACGTAATGTTTAATATAGGGTATAAATTTTTTATTTTTGCATTTTGTAATAATATCTACACATATATAAGGATTTTTTTATTTTTAGAGTTAAAAGTCCTATTGATGGACAATTAATGGACGGTATACCGTCGATTAGGGTACATAATGGCACCGATTACAAAGGAACTACTCGATTTATACGATGGACAGAAGTATTCATCATAAAAGTACATATCTCTTTGTGTGTGATCGCACGTAAAAACATTATTAGTTATATGTGTTATATATGTAAACAAATATATATGCTAATTAATATTATACAACTTGTAGTATTAAACTGTGTTGTGATTTAATTTATTTTAAAAGTCGGATGATCATTCGAGTGGCGTGAACGATCCGGTGGATATAAATAAACTTTCTGGCAATATAGCGAAAGCAACGTGTACAGCGCTAGTTAAACTGTTGGATCTTCTCGCGACGGCAGGTTTAACGAAGCTTGGTGTACGGGCAACGATTCATCCAGATAACGTAATTAGACTTCATTTTATGTGTACATCTCTTAAAATAAGTAGTATAAGAAACTGTGGTAAAACTGCCGATCAGGGGAGCAGCCTCTAATGACCTTGACATGTACTATCAAGGTCGTGGCCCCGAGTAGAAGGTTCCGAAGGTTTTATCCGGCGGTCGTTGTTTGTTTACAAGTTATTAACAGAAAAAGTGCAATACGACATCGTTTTTTGACTTTGCGTATATTGCAGAAATGTGAGATGTATTTATATAAAAATATATGTGTTAAACACAAACATTTATGTGTATGCGTGGAAACAGTGTGTTTTGCCCTCCTACGGGGAGGCTCCACTATCCAGAAACTAGACACATAGGTTCAACCCAAACCTATGTGTCTAGTTTTTTTATAGTGGAGCCTCCTCGCAGGGAGAGAAACGGAACACACTGTCTTCACGCATACACTTTTCACGCTAAGCAAAATTCCACATAGATATATACTATCAAAATATTCAATTAATGCATACATTTAATTAATATGTAAACTCTTTAATGGATAAATAGTATTCATAATTTTTAAGAAGGCATCTCTATCCGTTCATTATATAATCTTTTATTCAGTGCTCCATGATAAAAACAAAATATTTTTTCTCTACACTGTACGTGGCATAGGAAAATGAAGAATTATTTCTAAAACTCTTTTGATAAATAATTTGTAAACAAACAATGACCGCCGGATAAAACCTTCGGAATCTTACTCGGAGGGTCACGACCTTGATAATATATGTCAAGGTCAAAGTCATCAGAGCTGTTCCTCTGATCGGCAGTTTTACCGAAATTGTATAATATTATTAACCTTAAGAGGGCCGGACTGACACAGATCCATGTATGATGGGCCACAGCAACAGACTCGGCAACTGTATAATACATATGTAAGTTACATATGTGTATAAATTTTCCGTGAAAACGTTTAAAATTTTTATAGAAAAATGCCGGCCCTCTGCAAGTTAATTGTTCAAAATTGATTGTATTGTTGCTGACGTTACATATGTATGTAGGTGGGCTACGAAGCTGGAAGCGAGGGTACGAAATTGCCGCCTATTTATATGAAAAGTTTGGACAATGAATTAATTCAAGTTTTACACAAAGCTGCGCAGAGCAGTCAGGATGCGCACACAGTGCTTGAATTAATATTTTACATACTTGAGGATTAAAAGACTTACAAAGCATATGTTCTGTATTTCTTTTAATTGCCAATGTTGTTGAGATCGAATTACTTTTACTCAGCGGGAAAAATGTGCAATTATATACATTAATATATGACCTGTAAATTATCTTTTTCGTGTTATAATTGATTTAAGATCTAATATTTTCAATTTCTGTTTATTCTGATAGCGAATAAAATATTGTTAAATATTAGGAATTTTATTGCAAACGTCACCGATATATAATTTGATCGTAAATTCATTTTCTTACAAACTTACACAAGAATCGAAAAAAAAACATTAATACAAAAAATTGTTTAACGTCGTTTAAGTTTTTTTCTTTGCTGTTTTTTTTTTTTGCTGATAGAAAATGACGTTTACATATATAT
>NW_018021056.1:19477-26483 GCF_002006095.1 Pseudomyrmex gracilis
TATATATATATTTATACGTAAACTAAACTGTAAAATAATTTCACGTAAAATTGTGTGTATATCTTCTGTAAATAAAAACAAATGTGTAACATATATTAATATATGTATGTTAATATTTCATATATTACTTAATTGTTTTGCGTTTTATCAGTCGAATTTTTTTAGTTGCAAACATTGATTTCTCATTTAATTTAAGACAGATTTAATGTATATGAGGTAATTGTTACGCGTACAAGAGATGCTGTTAATTCGTTTTTTAAAGGAAGAAACAACATCATTTTGAGAGAACAAATAATTTTATAAATATGGTATTATATACACATAATTTTTATATATACAGATCTGTATACGAATAGTAATATTTTACATATGGTAAATAAAAAATATTTACTTGACATTGCGTGTAATGAATCAGGCTGCTACAGAAAATATTTATTGCCAAAGACACATGATATATAAAACACACATATATGTAATAATGTTCTTTATTATTGTAAATACATTTCCGCTTATGTGTTTTGCAAAATATTAAGACAAAATTATGTGTTTTGTGACACGATCTATGTTGATGATATTATTGTTGAAAACTTCTTTCTTATGTAAAATAAACGATAGGTAACAAATAAATAGATAGCAGGAAAATTGTTACGTGAATATCATAGAAATAGTGTAATACTAATGTAAAAAAAAAAAAACCATTTGCAAAATTATATTTCTCCTATTGGAGTGCGTAATTCTTTAAAAATATTTTATATAGCAAGGTCTTTAAACACGATGAGAACGATTTATGACACATTGCTACAATGTCGCTATATTGTATTTATCATTTGTAATAAAACAGTTTTGTTAGAGTTATGATGTGCTATAGTACAAATACAATGGTTATACAATGGTTCGATATCTATTATATCTTACCTTGTGATACCATTCACGATTTGAATTAAATCCCTAATCCTTGACCTTGGCTTGGTCCTTGCCAGTAAATCGATATATCGATAACATGTTCGGTGATGTTTGGTGGCGTGTTGTTAGGGCAACCGAAATTGCGGTACATTGCAGAGAGAGTACATTGTGCAAGTTATAAAAGTGTATGACAGAAACTTGGAAAATATTCTTATTTATAGAAAGATAAACGAGAATTTTTTAATACATTATGAGTGAAAATGTGAAATTTATTTTGACAGAAATAAATAAATTATTAGGTCGAAATTACAATTTAATTGGATTCAATGCCTTGAATGCTGAAGAGCTATTGCAGGTATTTTCTCACTATTTCATTTTGCAGTATTATTATATTCACGTAAAATTTGAATAAAATTAGAATTTTATTTAACTGAATATATTTTTTGTGTAGATATTAAGCAATGTTTTAGTGAAGATACAAAACCAAGATGGTTCAGATATCGATGTTAAACTAGAATCTCCTGAAGAAAATTCTATATATATTTTAACATCTCTTCGCATTCTCACTTATCAGCCTGATGTTGATCCTGTAACGTTTAAGTAAGTTTTAAATGTGAAACAAACACAAATCACCTTTGTATCTTGTTTCTTCAAAAATATATATCACTTTTTTATAAAAACTATAATATATAAAAAATATATAGAATACACAGTGTATATATAAAAAAATATAAAAGAAAGAATGAATTTGTTTAGGCAAGGCTTAATTCGAGGCGATGTTGAAATTATTCATCCTATATTGACATGGCTTTTAACACATATGGATATAGTTAAAAAACGAGCATATCTCTCACGATTTCTTGTTAAGGTAACAGCTGTACAATATCTGTTGTCTTTGTAATTATAGAAGTAAGTTTAAGTAAGTAACAATATAAAATACAAAATGGAAACAATTGTTAAGATATCAGAATGCCATATGGAAACTACATATATATATATATGTGTGTATATATAATTAAACATCTAAAATTATTAGATTGAAATCCCACCGGAATACTTGGGAGATTCAGAAATATCTCTTCTGTATGAACAATATTTGTCGCTCGTTGATAGTTTTAAAACAGTTCACAAAGAAAGAGAAATAGGAAAGAAGGTACATATACGTACATCGCAAAAATTTATTTTTGAATAAATATTGATTTGTGCTTGGCTCTTTTAAGTTTTGTTTTCTTACCTATTATTATGTGAATTAATTAACAAGTTTTACTTATGTAGAATGTCGAAACTACTAATGAGCTCGCAACAGATTTGCAAGCAATGGCAAAGGAGAAAGAAGTATGTTGCGTAATATACACTTTAACATTAATTAAAGTTTTATACATTATAAGTTCATTATATATATATATATATATATAATTATATATAAAATTAATATTAAAACTTATATTTATATTAGGCAGTTACAGCACGTATCGGTAGAATTAAAGCAAAGGCTGAACCTGCGCTACACTTGCTGGACGCCTGCAAATTGTTACGAACAGAAAGAGACAAAGAACGTGATTTAATATCGCAGAAGGAACAAGAAGAGGATATCATATCAGATTTACAGGCAAACTTCCTGTAAAAATTATATACGCGTTTAGTGTGAAAAAAATTAATAAAAACTTTTAATTAGTTATATAAAAATAATTAGTCTAGTGGCTAAATGTGTGTGTATGATGTGTGTGGTTTTACGTACACAAATGCTCACTTATATTTTTGTCCGCTATTCCAGAATTCTCTTCAACGAGTCGAACGCGAATTACAAACATTGCAACGTAATGGTATCGGGCTCAGTCCGCAAATATTAATCCAACATTTAGCAGAGGAAGTAACGGTACAATCCGCAATTGTAAACGAAAAGCTTCCGTCTGAGTTAAACGCAAAGAAAAATCGAATGAAAGCTCTAACGGTAGTCAAAGGATATCCTTATTTGAGTCCGGATAAAATCACAAGTATGAGGAACGATCTGGATATGATACTAAAGGATATACAGGATTTAGTCGAATCCAAAGTAATAAAAAATAATAAAATAGAGTTTTCGTTATATATGCGTATATAATAATATGTATGTAAAGTTTAACAGTTGATTTGTGCATTAATAATAATTGTTTTTTTTTTTTTTTTTTTTTATAAACAAATGTTTTCAGATATCCAAAACTGACATCGACAAAATGGAGCCATTTAGACAACAAGCCGCTGCTGTCGGAAATATGAAACGGAATGCTCTCGAACGTTTAGAGAAGATCGAGAGAACTTTGGAAGAGCTACAGTTGCGATTACAAGAGAAACAGGATTATTCAAAAACGTTGTTGGAAACGTCAATACCTCGAGCGGAGGAATTGCAAAAATATATTAATCGTTTGAAAACTAAAAGTACAGTGTATAAACGTTGCAAAATGGAAATAGCCGGCCTGAAGGCAGAAAATGGTGTACTTCATCGAACAGTAACCATTCTGGATGGACAGGTAATTATACAGATTGTATGATGTAGAAACACATTGTAAGAGAGAATATATGCGCTTTGTGTCGTTGTATCATGATTGTGTTGTGTACGATTTCAGATTGTCCATTATCCAATGGACATAGCATCTAAAGTAATTATTCCAGAAAATTATACGTCGGATAATGCACTAACAACAAATATTCAATTGTCTCATTCGATATTAGCTCTACGAACAAATCTTGTTCCGGTTATAAGAGGTATTGAACAAAAAGTTTGTGCAAATAAGAAATATTTATTTTAAGCAAATTATTTCGTTATAAAGTATCCCAATGACATATTGTATAAATCTTACGAAGAACAATTTTATAATATATAATCTACATCATGGGAGTGTATGTATAAAATATATATATTTTTGTAGATATCAAGACATTGCGGCAAACAGTACGAGAAATTGATGAGAGATATCAGAAAGCATGCAAAAGTCATAATACGGTAGAAACGAGTATGAAAAATACAACGAGCGATTTATTATCAGAAACAAAACGGTTAAAGGATAAATTATTGAAGGTAAAATTTAATGTGATACATATGATATATGCGGGTTAAGTTAGGTTATATATGTAATTGTTGCTGTATTATAGGATAATGAAGATAAAGCTCAATTGCAACGAAAGATTGCAAAAATAAAACTTATAGAAGAAAGACTATGTAGTGAAGCAGAGGTCAGTATACATTCTGAATTAAAAATAATTTATGTTGTAATCTTTAACAATAAGTTTTTTTTGTAATCTTTTTAATAAATTAAACTTAATATAATGTAAGCTTGTGTGGTTTTTTTTTAGACCAACGTTATCAACGTAGGGCAAATATTAAAACAGGAATTACAGAATACGATTGTGGCGGAAGAAGAAGAATTAATAAATTTAAAAAAGGAACAAGAAAAATTAAAACAACACGTCGTACAATATGAAAAGCAAACACAACAATGGAATAATATTATCTTGTAAATATAAAAATAATAAATAACAAATTTAATCAAAAATATTTATTAAAATATTATTTTAAAATGTAATTTTGTATGTTTTAGAATCTTTACATGTAAGATTCAATGTGCAGAAGAGAGCAAACAAACCAATGGCGTAGTCGTGCGGAATGGAGGCGCCGAAACTTTGGTGTTGCAGTGATAATATTTATATATAAATATTTATATATAAACATATTAAGATTTATACATAATCAATCTTTCTCTCTCTCTTTCTCTCTCTCTCTCTCTCTCTCTCTCTCTCTCTCTCTCTCTCTCTCTCTTTCTATCCTCTCTGTAGGACTTTCTAATTGAAAAATTAAGAATGACATCATCTTTTTCTCGTTTCTACGAGACGACCTCTACCAGAATCTTGAACTGACGTTAATACGTGAGTTAGAGAGGGGAAAGTAAGTTGATCGCCTCGAAGCAGTTACGTAGACGGAGACGCAGTCGTGTTTGATGCGTGAACATATTCGTGTATGTGTTGGAAATATTAATAGTTTCAAATTATACAAAAGGTCATATATCTTTCTAAATATCTGCAAAGTCAAACCGTCATCATTTATGAAAAATTACGATGGCGAAAAACAAATTTGTTGTCTTTGTGATGACTTTGTTGTTGTTGCTATTTATTGGTAAAGTTTTCTTTATTTATTTATTGTATTTCAAAAGTAATTCTGAGAAAAAGATCAAATGATGAAGTAAGATCAAGAAAAAGTTTACGTGTAATACACATTAATAGTATTTACACAAAATAAAATTTTTTTAAAAGTTTGTAAAAAAACATAATATATTGGATGTTTATTGTATGTAAATATATTATTTGATTGTTATCTAAAATTAAAACTAACGCAATAACTCTGTAAGAGAAATTGGAAATTACAACTGCAGTTCTTTTAAAACTATGATGATTTTTAAGATTTTTGAATTATTCATTTGATACTTCTGTGTGAAAGAATTTTTAGTTAACACTATCAAATATTTAATGTAAAAATAATTTAAAAGGTAATAAATTGTACAGTTATAATTTCAAAAAAACTGCAATTGTAATTTAATATTTATTGAAAGTTTTCTTTGTGGATGTATCAAATGAATGATTTAAGCAAATTCAGAAATTGTATCATTATAATGGTAAGATTACGTCGATATCTTGTATGACCATTATGACCCAGTAAAAGTGATAAATAACATTGAATATAAACCAAGTCTGATTTATTCGATTTTATTTCAATTTTTTCATATTTCCTTATAATATCCAAGAGTATAGAGTTTATTTTTTCTTTAGAAAAATCGTAATTAAAAATTATTAAAATTGATTCTTATAAAAATAAAATCATATACAAATTATAAAGATAGAGGAAAGAGAGAACGAGATTGTGTTCGATTCTTCGTTTATAGGTCACGTAGAAGAAACATTAAGAAAACAGAATGTAAATCTCACTAGCTCTCACTTAGTCTAATCAAAACTCTAAATGATTTAGTCGTTAGTGAGATATGCGAATATATTTAAAAAATGTTTAAATCAGTTTCAGTAAAAAAACAATGCATCTTGTCGTTCGCGTGAATTTGATGCGAGACCTTGTAATTTTATAGGAAGTAGTGAAGCAGGATGGAAATTTTGGAAGAAAGACAAAGAAGCCATTACCACTACGATCGCTCCTATACTTATAAGCGTACAATCTCCTACTAGTCCGACGCCAGAAACCACGACGACGACCAGAGGACAAACTGTCAATACCCGAGCTGCTGCAACAAAAGCCGCTAACCCAGCATTAGCTATTGACGCAGGAATCACCGAAAAAAATACACTAAACAACGCGCGATCTAGTCGACCTAATCCTGGGACAGAGGTCGGTCTGGATATTATCGTTCCAAAACCGAGGCAACCCGGAACTGATGGAAATAATCGAAATTATCGAGATTGGGCCGTAAGTTTTGCCGGAGCTGAGGAACCATCTCGAAACCAGCCAGAAGCATCCGCTCAGAGACCAAAGATTAACAATAATAACAGCGATAAGCCTAATCTATCTGCAGGTAGCATTGCCTTTTATTTCACCATCAAATTTAAATTTATTTATCAAGAATTAATTGTTAATATCTTTTAAAGTTTATTATTAATATTTCTTTCTAAATTCTTTATAATTCTTTAATTTCTAAATTTTTTTTTAAGTGACACCCGTACCAGCAAACGTGCCAACTCAACGAATTCAATCAACTCAGCCGACTCAACGAACTCAATCACCTCAACCAACTCAACCATCTCAACCAACTAAAACAACTCAAACCGTAGGTCTGTAATATCGAATTGAAAAACGTTTGTTTGCAAGTAAAAATTTTTATCTTATATATAAAACTCGTTTATATCTAAAATTATGAAATATGTAATCAGTATTAATTTTTACGTTACGGATGTTTATAATCGCTCGCCATCTTCATATATATATATATATACAGGGTGTCCCAGAATTGGTTTAACATCGCTCGTACACAGGTAGAAGGAATAAAACTAAGGTGAAAAGTCCTATACCATTTTGCTAGATTTGCAATAGTTACCGAGATTTTAATTAACAAAGATCCGCGAATAAGCGTGC
>NW_018021056.1:26978-60584 GCF_002006095.1 Pseudomyrmex gracilis
GGCCTGATTTACTCAATAATTACTCCTTTATTATAAATAATAGAAAAAAATGGTTCAGGACTTTTCGACTCAGTTTTACTCCTTCTACCTGCCTACGAGAGATTGTACGGCAATTCTGGGACACCCTGTATATGTTACGAGTGACTAAATGTCAATTTAAAATATCGATACTTTTGTAGCGACAAGACCGAATTCTGTGCAATCCGTACAACCTCATGTGACGCCTGGTAATGTGTTGTATACATACGTTTGTTTATTTACTTATATTACTTGTTCAAAACCTCTGTCAAAATTTAATATATCTTAAACAGGTCCTACTGCACCATCTTCCGGTAAGAGTAGATCAAGTTCGCCTTCTACAAATTCTGGAAAAACATGGGCTGACGTCGCAGCTGGAGGTAGTAGACCAGCTTCACCAGGCGGGAATGAACAAAGAAGTGTACCGGAAAGACCGACACAGTCTAGTCAATCCAATCGTCCAGCATCATCAGAAAGTACATTATTGAGTGGAGTTGGAACTGCAGATTTAAATAAGAGAACATATTCGAGTAATCCAACGTATAGTAAAGGAAATACAGTTACTGACGAAGATTTAGAAAAGCTTTCCGAGGCACTTTACATCAAAGAGACCAACAACAATGCGAACCAATATGTAACACTTAATTTGCAACAAAAAACAACCAGCAGCAGTCCTACTGATCAAGCTCCGCAGTCGTAAAGAAATCACATTTAAAAAGAAAAACAATTTTTTTTTTTAATTAGTTAAATCTTAATCGATATAACTTATTTACTCAGTATACAACAGTATATCAAACAATAATGTTATTGATGAAATTACTAAAAATGTATGTGTGTGTTTGCAGGCTGCTTACGGTAAATCCTCAAGCGTTCCAGATTTCTACGATTCAGAGGGTTCTCTCTATATTTGACAATTATCAGTTAGACACTCATACGAACGAGTATATCAGTCCCGCACAAAGAGAAGAAGAGAGTCTTCTCGTTGACACCTTTCTAAGCACAAACGTGATGTCTACTGCTATGCGTTTTCTCGCGGACAAAGGATTCGTGAGGAAAGATTATTACGAATATAAAGATACATTGAGAAGAATTTGGTTCAATTTGTTTTCGCGTGGGCAGGGCAAGATCGGTAGCACCGGATTTGAACACGTCTTTATGGCGGAAACGAAACAAATAGATACAGGCACAGAAGTGCTTGGACTGCACAACTGGATTTATTTTAATGCAGAAGAGACCAAGAGACGCGTCGACTATCTAGGTTACATCAAAAAAATTGATTTAGGAAATGTGAGGAACATAATTTTTATAACGGAGTTTATATTATTATTACGTACAGAGATTTTAACTACATTAACATTCAGTGATTTAAAACAGAAGGGACAATTAATTTAATGTAATATAATAAAATAATGAACACAATTTTAACGCACTTTTGTTTTGTAGAAGGGGTCCATTATCAAGATGCACGCGAGATTCAATGGTCATGACAAACCGGTCACAACTATGTTTATCGGAACTTCACCAGAACTGGAGATGGCACTTTACACTCTATGTTTCTATACGAGACCAGATGGTAATTGTCCGGTATCTTTGGGTGGTACGAAGTTTAATATCGTAACACGCGCGTTTAGATATAGAGGAAAAAATTTGATTGGAACAGCGTACCCGGATATTTAAGTTCTGTGTAAATGGACTATATACGTGTATATATACATGTGTACAATTGTATGAAAAACTTCCACTATAAAAATATAGAAATTTTAGTTAATTCTCTCATCTATCTAGGTTAAATAAAATATTCTTGCTATATATATTAATAGAAAAGATTTTGTGTTTCTGTTAATTGTAAGAATAAATAATAAAAAATAAATAAATTGTTAAATTTATTTTACCTGTTTATTATTTGAAATGCTAATTATATCTCTTAGATATGTATTTTCGGATTGAAATCAATTTAAATTTCTAAGTGTATTAATTTACACGCTTAAAAATATATTTGCATGTATGTACATTTAGCGTATTGGCTCGTATTGATCGTAAACTGTTAGGTGAATATCATCACGAATTTGAATTTGTTAAAATTTTTATTCTTATGATATTCGTTATGTGTAGGGAAAAAAAAGATAAATATATATAAATTGTTTTACGTAGCAAAAAGAGAACTTCTGGTAATATTAATTCATATTAGAGCAAAACGCGAAAAGGAAAAGACAATAAAATACTACTAAAGCTTTAAATGTTATTCAGACACAGTTAATCGAAGAAGCCAGATATAGATAAAGCATGTAAACAGATAAGCAATGTATGTAACAGAGTGATACGTGTAACATTAGATGAGAGTTTTTTTTTCACGTGGAGGGGAGAATTGCCTCTCTCGTCTTGTATGAATCTTATCTTACGCCGTATTCGATAGTGTGACACAATGCACGCAATTGAAACGTACGTGTTAAAGAACAGAAACAGGCGCTTTCGATGGAGATGGCTAGCTCATCGTATTACAAACATCAAGTTATATCACAGCAAAACTGGCGTTTACGGATATAAACCGAGTAAATCGAGACATTTCGAAGGTATGTGAGAAAGTAGATTGATACTCTGCAAAGTTATTCTGTATTTAACAAATTTTATATTTTTAGTGTCGAAAGAATATTTGAATAACCGAGCAAAACAGAGTAATTTTTATAGATTAGTCGACGCGTACAGAACTCACGGACATAAGCAAGCTGACGTAAATCCGATTTCAACAATCAAGCCGTCATTATTAGCGGAATTACAGCCAAAGTATTTCGGATTGAATTTAATAGACAAGATCAGTTATCAAGGGATTTTGTTTGCACAGCAAAAAGAAGGAACAATAGAAGAAGCTGTTCAATTTTTAAATGCTACCTATTGTGGTAGTATTGCAACGGAATTTAGTTATCTCGAGGTAATGTTCTATAAATATTATAGAGAGATCAAATTAAAAGAAGTATTGCAATTAATTTTTAATTGAACTAAAAAACTAAGAAAACAACTAAAATTCAAAAAGGTTTTTTGAATATTACTCCGTTCTAATTGCTTAAAAAAATGTATTAAAAGAATGAAGAAATTGTTGTCTCTATCGTGATATATGTATACGTACATATATGTATATATATATATATATATATGTACTAATTTTTGCAAGATTGATATAGAAATAAATGTGGCAAGAAATATCGTTCTTTCAGACGGAAGAAGAAAGAGAATGGTTCGCCGAAACTGTAGAAAGAACTGTGACCGAACCATTGGACGATGAAACACGCAGAACAATAGCTATGGAAATGATAAAAAGCCAAGTTTTTGATAACTTTTTAGCCGTAAAGTTCGTAAGTTTAAAGAGATATGGAGGAGAGGGAGCCGAGAGCATGATGGCGTTTTTCTATGAATTGTTCAAACTTTGTGCTTGTGGTTAGTTTTATTGAAATTCGCTCTCTCGATACGCTTATATATACATATTTTACCTTGTCGCAAAAAAATCTCGTTGTGATCGTTATTGACATACTAGATAATTTGGAACACATGATTCTTGGCTCGCCACATCGCGGTCGCCTCAATCTATTAACAGGATTACTAAATTTTCCTGCGGAAAAATTGTTTCGCAAACTACGAGGCCACTCCGAATTTTTGAGCGCAACCAAGTGCACCGGAGACGTTATTAGTCATCTCGTAAGTTCTACCGATCTCAATATAGAGAGAAAAAGTCTCCATGTAACGATGCTCCGAAATCCATCGCATTTGGAAATAGTAAATCCAGTATCAATGGGGAAAACACGAGCAGTCATGCAGACGATTAAAGAAGGCGCTTATACCGAAGATGAACACACCCAATGGAGCGATAAAGCAATAAATGTTCAGGTAAGTTAAAGCTAATTAATGGAATAAGTTATTAATCGTAAATAAACCTGTAATTCTTCTTAGTATGTATAAACGGTGTGCTCGCGCAGGTCGAGCGCCACTTCGTTGCGCGTGAACTTGGCGCGAGGCACTACCGTGCCTCTTGATATTAAAATTCTTGTATTTGGAGTACTAATTTTAAAATTCTAATATCATTACATTTTACGCGTACAATTATATATAATTGTATAATTTATAGAGCATTAAAAAAAATATTTAGAATTTCCTTAGATGCACGGTGACGCTGCTTATCCGGGACAAGGAGTTAATCAAGAGTGTCTGGCTTTGAGCAAAACACCCCATTTTGAAATTGGTGGTACAATTCATTTGGTAATTAACAATCAATTGGGCTTTACAACTCCTTCGTCGAGAAGTCGATCGTCAAGATATTGCACGGATTTAGCAAAATTTATATCCGCGCCTGTAATTCACGTAAACGGTGACGATCCTGAGGTAAAATTTTGTCACTGCTAGTATCAGATCAATATCAAATAGTCGTAATAAACATGTAGGAATTTTACGATGCTCTGCGATGATGTTATAGATGGTCGTACGAGCTGCAAGAATAGCGTTTAAATATCAGAGACAATTTAGAAAGGACGTTTTCGTTGATTTAATCTGTTTTAGAAGATGGGGTCATAACGAATTAGATGATCCTACCATTACCAATCCTATTATGTATAAAATCATACAAAATCGACCGTAAGTAAACGCAATAAAAAATATGTAACGCAATAAATGTAGATCAAAAATCTGTGAAAAACATTTTTTTTTTTTTTTAATTCAGATCGATACCAGATCGATATACGGAAAAACTAACAAGTTCCAGTATTCTGACTCGAGAAAGCGTGAAAAATATCACTGAAAGTCACATCACATGGTTGAATAAAGCTCTGAAAGAATCTGCGAAAAATGCATCGAAAGAGTCGCTCATGTATCTTGGTAGGTGGACAGGAATAAAACAAGCTGAAGACAATGTGACACAATGGGACACTGGCGTGGAGTTGGACTTGTTAAAATATATTGGAAACAAGAGCGTCCAAGTGCCACCAAACTTTGTAAGAATCCACAAGTCGATAAAAGATCAATTTTATATAATTCCTTTGTCTTACAATTCTTTTTTTTATGTAACATCGAAGAACATTCATCCGCAATTAATGAAAAATTACGTTCAAAATCGTATAAAAAAAATAAAAAGCGGTAACGCTTTGGATTGGGCAACTGCTGAGGCACTAGCCATCGGTTCTTTATTACATCAAGGATATAATGTAAGAATAAGTGGGCAGGACGTGGGCCGTGGAACTTTTTCACAGAGACACGCAATGCTCGTTGATCAATCTACGGAAGGTATATTGTCAAATTTCAGTAATTTTCTAAATTTTTTCCCCTCCATAATCACATTGTAGTGGTACACAAATTTATGAAATATTTTTTCGCAATACGATATTGTAGCTATTTTCATCCCCTTAAATTCTATGAGTGATAGTCAAACTGGGAAACTAGAGGTAGCTAACAGCATTCTGTCCGAGGAAGCTGTTCTTGGTTTCGAGTATGGTGTAAGTATAACGTCACCGTTTACCTTGTCCATTTGGGAGGCTCAGTTCGGAGATTTTTTCAACGGAGCCCAAGTCGTTATCGATACGTACGTAACGAATGGAGAAGCGAAATGGATGCTGAGCAGCGGATTAACAATGCTTTTACCGCATGGATACGACGGTGCTGGTCCGGAACATAGTTCGTGCAGACTCGAAAGATTTCTGCAATTGACCGATAGTAAAGAAAATACAGTCGATAGTGACGATGTAAATATACAAGTTGTAAATCCTACTGAACCAGCACAGTATTTTCATCTACTAAGAAGGCAGGTAAGAACATAGACATTTCACCACTGGCCATTATATATGTACATTGTATATGTACGTATAAAAAAGTAGGAGACAAATTTTTTAATCAAATTAAAAAAACGTTTCGGTTTAATAGATGGTACGAAATTATCGAAAGCCTCTAATGTTAGTAGCACCTAAGATTTTGTTGCGACATCCGGCCGCGATATCACCTTTGTCGGATTTTAAACCTGGAAGAAGTTTTAAAACTGTTATCGGTACGTGTGTTGTACTTTTCCTTTTCTCTGTTTTCAAAAAAATATAAATAACAAATTTTTATAGAAGATAATAAAGTAGAAGCTAGCAATGTAACCAAAGTTATACTAGTCAGTGGAAAACACTATTACGCGCTTGACAATTATCGAGAAAGTATCGGAAACAAAGATGCAGCAATTATCAGAATAGAAAGTCTGTGTCCATTTCCTGTACAGGAACTATTGAAAAAAATTGAAAAATACAAAAATGCGAGAAGTAAGTTGAAAAAAAAAAGAATTTAATTATTTACTGCAATAATAATATATCACATATTGTAATATAATTTGAAAAAATCTCTAATTAACAAATCTACTATATATAAACATGCAAATAAATAGCACCGTTGGGAACTAATCACGTTTACGTTTTTCAGCTTTCGTTTGGAGCCAAGAAGAACCGCGAAATATGGGCGCGTGGAGTTTCGTTAAAACACGTTTTGAGAATTTGTGTGGAAGACATGTACGTGATATCGAGTTATAAAAAAATTGCCACTCAATAGTTTGTTAATTATTTGATAGTAAACTATACATACACATGTGTGTATAAATTATTTAATAAATTAATCACTACAATAACTATTTTTAGATAAAATATTGCGGCCGAAAAGCCATGGCAGCACCAGCTGTCGGAGACGGACAAGCCCATCAGCAAGAAGCTAACGAAGTCATTATTAAACCGTTTACAACTGAATAAATTTTTACCACTTTTTTATCTTAATTACATGATATATGTATATACTTGGAAACTGTGATGAAAAAAATAAAATGTTATTTCGTATGTTTTTTTTTATTTCACCATGAAATATATAACACTCTTGTGAGATTTCTTAAACAGGTACTGTTCAAATATAAATGAGGAGAAAAGCTAAGTTAACAAACAAATGCCCTAAAATGTCCTAAAATGTTTATATATTGTTACTTATAAGTAAATAAATTGATCAACGATTGTACACTCTTTAGTCAATTACATTATATAGATTCTAATGTGAAAAGTGTTGTTGAACAATATTTTTAAGATCTTTTTTTAACTTAAATCTTTACCTCTTTTGACATTTTCTTGAGATAATGCAAATGTCAATAAAACGATGATTTCGTGTTTTCTTAACAGAGAAATCCATTTGTTATTACAGTTCAATCAATTTACTTTTCACTAGTAGTTTTTTCTTTTTTATTTAATTTTTCGTGTTCTTTCTGCACAAGAGTTCGCAATTCATCCTAAAAAATATTAAAACATTTTTAGCATCATTAAAGATTATTTCTATATTAAAAAAAACCTTGAAAAATGTAAAATTTTACCCCCCAACCGAGTTTATCTGCAAGCAGTTGACAACCTGTGTCACAATCGCCCAACCAAGCTACATCGCGTCCTCCGTGAGCGCTCTTTGTATCGAATACTAAACCTTGTCGCAATCCTAGAAGTCGTGACAAACGATCTTGCATACCTACTTTCTCGTTGTTGATAAGCAGACGTGGACAGGTAGCACGTACTCTAAGAAAAAGGTAATTTTATAACTTGTGTCTGTATATGCAAGCGCATATGTAATACATAAAAAAGAAACTATATTATTAGGTTTTGTTTTTATTATACGTACCTATCTACCAACGATGCAAAAGGCTGTACAACCAAACTTGATCCCATAATAATCAAAAGATCGGCGTTAACGAAATCCCGATCAGCAAGATCTCTGAAGCGGTCAGGTAACATTTCGCCAAAAAAAATTATGTCAGGTTTTACAACGCCTTTGTTACATTCTTCACACTTCGGTATCAAACCTTCTATTATTTTTTCTGTTATTTAAAATTTTATCAATTATTTGTTGTGATTGTTGTTCAGCAAAAATTAGAAATATTGCAAAGCACCTTTCATCCATTCAAGTGTATATGGAGCTCGACAAGTCAAACAACGACCTGTGTGAAATGTTCCGTGAGCTTCCACTAGTTTTTCCGAAGGTAGTCCAGCAACACGTTCCAACGTATCAATATTTTGCGTATAATGTCGTAACAGTAGACCTTTCAGCAAATATTCCGTTTCATAAAGTCATGTTTAATGATAATGACCCTGAGATGTGTTAAGTTCATGACTCCGAAAAACGTTCTTAATTTCTCAAAACTTAGGTCATAGCATCTAATATTTGTTCTACCGCCATCATCTTTATTATAGCTAACTACTATTTTAATTATAGCACCAAAGTAGCAATTAAAACCTGAACGTTACTGAGGGTCATGATCTAGACAACATATATACGTACGTATTTACCAACCTTTCTCCCATAGCATACGAATGAAATAATGGCTGATTGTTGGTTTAAAACCTTCTGGCAATAACTCTCTCGCAAGTGTAAAAAATGGTTCTGGATTTTTCATAAAAAAATCTAATTCAAAGATAGCTTGAGGATGAGGTAAATTATATTTATCTAGTTTGTGATACAATCCACTAGATGGGGAACGAAAGTCTGGTATTCCAGCAGCTGTAAAAAAGAATGTAAATTTTGTAATATTATTATATTTAATATATGACTACTACTTCACGCAAGCTTGACAATACATATTAGAAACAATTGAGAAATTAATTTTTATTAAATATATCTTGTATTTATACTCACAAGTAGAAATTCCAGCACCTGCCATAGTAATAATTCTGCAATTGGATTTTTTTTTTATATACTCCACAATTCCATCCAAATTAAGCTCGTGAAGAATTTTTTGTTGCGATTGGTCATTCTGATCATTTTCTGAGAAATCAACAAGTCTTAACTTTTGTGCAAGAAATTTGCGTAGTCTTTCCATGTCGTCCTTTACCTCTGAAGACTCAGGAGAAGTACTTTCTTCTTCTGAATTATCATCTAGAATACACAAAAGAGATTTTCAAGACACATATTTATTTTACTTTGACTAAAATTGCTTTAAATTGTCAGAAAAATAATATTGACATTTGGCTTGATATGTTCTATCTAACTTGACCCACTGTAATTCAATTAAATCATTAACCTTGCAGACTCTAAAGTGTTCTAAATCACCTTTTTATACTAAGTTTATATACATATATATATATATATATATACATAAATGCACATCTCAGAGTATAATGTATTGCAATACAAGTAAAGGATTAAAACACATGTAAATTATAATAACTAAAAATAATTTTTTATGTTTAGATATATACGTGCCTCTCACAGACACACCATATCCTCCAATATGTACATGAAGTTTTTAACTATTTCTTACTCACACATGCCCAATTTCTTCTGCTAGACTTTTTATTCACTCTTCATAATTCTTGAGAAAAGATGTAAAAAGAGTTACTTTACCTTTTCGTTTCTCTTCAGTCGATGTATTGTCCATATTACAAGTCAATGCTACAATACGATTAACGTATGATTTGCAAAATGTAATCTATTGACAAGAAAAAAAGATATATCGATGATTTATTTATTCACTTTACGAATGTATAAATGTCTACATTATATACTAACAGAAAACTTACAGCAACCGAAATGTATGCGGTGTAACACCATATGTAATTAAGTAAAATAAAAATTATTTTTCTTTGAGAGACACGTCAGTTTATATACTTTTTTACATACATTATTTATATATTTATATGTATAGCATGTACAAAGTACAAATATACAAATAGAACGTTTGGTTGGTGCAGAGTTTTCGTCACAAGTACTATGTAGGCTGTGTTCTGGGTTACGTTCCAAACCCTACTTTGGTTATCAAAATACTATATTTCACGTCACGTGTTCTATAATTTTTGATTACCAAGATAGTATTTTGGAACGTATTCTTGATATTCACTGCCAGTACTTGAAATCTATAGAATATGTAACGTGAAATATAGAATTTTAGTACCATATAACAGCAAATATCGAAACGCATCTTTGGCTGCGGTTCGTTTCATGCTTGGCTGCGGTCCGTTTCATGCTTAATCGCGCATTTATCTGTAGTATATGTCACGTATACTGTAGATAAATGTGCGCTTAAGCATGAAACGGACCGCAGCCCTTAAGTGCACATTTATCTATAGTATACGTGACATATACTACAGATAAATGCGCGATTAAGCATGAAACGAACCGCAGCCTTTAAAGAGCCGTCTACAATGGAGAGTTGTAGGCCGTAATAGTAAGAAATTGACCAATCACAGACAAAGTACAGAAGAATAATCGATTGTGATTTGTCAGTTTCTTACTGTTACAGTCTAAAACTGACAAATCACAATCGATTATTCTTCTGTACTTTGTCTGTGATTGGTCAATTTCTTACTATTACGGCCTACAACTCTCCATTGTAGACGGTTCTTTATGTGTGATGGTCTTTATGTAGATTTTTCAAGTTAGGCTTATATCACATTCCTGCGTTTTTGGAAAAATAGCAAGGATGAAGAAGAATGAAAGAGATTAAGGGATGATGGCAGGTTAGACGGTATGAAATAGTAGGCCCTGATCCATAGACTTATATATAAATAGACCCAGCGTTCTGTGAGAGGAGTTGTCCGCGTCTTCTAAAGGACGGAACGATATGCATCCAGGTGCTGTCTCCGTCGCTCCGCCGTTCTGGAGGGGGAACGTCGATGGATAACGTTGAAGGAAAGCGAACTTAAAGGCGCGTGTACCGCACTTATATGTGTAATAGGGTTAGGTTAGGTTACACGGAAAAAGACACAGAAAATGTCTCAGTGTTGCATTTGCAAATCGCATTGTGGCTCCCATGCAGATATTACATTTCATACGTACGTAAATAACTTTGAATTGCAGTAAAAATAGTTACATCTAACCAACAATCTATATATAATAATAGAAACTTTTTTTTCAAGCATACCACGGTCAGAAGAATTTCGAGCAAAACACATATAAGTGCGGTACACGCGCCTTTAAGTTCGCTTTCCTTCAACGTTATCCATCGACGTTCCCCCTCCAGACCGGCGGAGCGACGGAGACAGCACCTGGATGCATATCGTTCCGTCCTTTAGAAGACGCGGACAACTCCTCTCACAGAACGCTGGGTCTATTTATATATAAGTCTATGCCCTGATCCCACCACAGACCACCACAGACATTGGTCTAGTTTCCACCGAAACCCTCAACTTCGGTACAGATCAAATTTAGTGTTGCGTTTCCATTGGAAGTAGAGTACTTATAGATCAAAGCGGAAGCGAAATCAGCGCAATTTGACAGGTTTCCATCGACTTAAATTTGATTCTACGTCGCATTAGATGTGAATTAATGCTTCGGTGGAAACTAGACCATTGATAGACAGAGAGAGAGAGAGAGTTACTCTTCAAAGTATGTTTTTTTGTCAACTGTAAAGACATCTTTTTAGCCAAACGCGCAGTTTGTATATAATTGAGACGCTTGAAAGACTGCTGTGATTGTAAAGTATTGAGAGATAAAATATTTGTAACTAATCTTATAGTTTCATAGTTGTATAGTTATGTAGCTTTATAGTTTATAATAGTATAATTTTATAATCTGGCAAATTAAAAGGTTTATAAAGTTTGTAATATTCGTAATGTAGAATGGGCTATGCAGATAGTGCTAATAAGGATGTATGAATGAATGGATGAATGAATACATACGCGAGAAATAATTTATAGAGAATTGTAAACCAAGTCCCCTTGGCAAAAAAAGCTTAAGTAATAAACTATACTATACTTTTCACGTTATAAATTATAGTTTGCATCATATGTATACACACACACGTTACGTGTAAAATATGTATATATATATATATATTTTTTTTTTTTTTGTGTCTCTAATAAAATTATATACATCTGTTAATCCCAATATTTGATTTTGCCGTCCCAACTAGCAGTAGCGAGTCTTGAAGGTTCGTGTGGATGCCACAACACATCAATGCACACCCCGTCATGTGCTTTCCATTTTTTGTACAATTTAGTAGTTTTCCAGTCCCAGATATAACACCTGCCGTCTGCATCGCCCGATACCAAGTAACTAAAATGGAATTTAAATGTAGACCGTAAAAAGATGATTATACGTAAATTATTTTTACGTATGTATTCACGCATGTATTCATACAGATATATCTTATACAAAAAAATTTATAATTGATAAATGAGTTTTTCTTTTACATAACATACCTCATATCTGGTGAAAAATCCAAGCCACACGCATATCCAGCGACCATGTGGCCCGTGAAGGTCTTTTTTCTATTCATTTTAAATCTGTTCAATGCTGAGAATATAACAATCTTATTGTCCATACTTTGGCAGGCAAGCCATTTCTGATTTCGCGATGGCGTTACCGCTGGCATAGAATGCATAGATGGGTCAGCTATGTATTTCATATCGACTGGAATATCCCTGTGGAAAAAAAAAAAAAAAAAACATTTTTAGTATACTAAATTAATCTTATTTCTTTTCAAAATAACATCTCTTTACAAAAGATCGCACCATTCCCAAACCCGAAGGCTTTTATCGTCACTAGTGGTAACAAATCTTCTATTTTCGTCGACAAACGTAATGGTGTTCACGGCGCCTAAGTGACGATCATATTCCTGTGTTATCTCACCCGTTCTTATGTCCCACTAAAATAAAATATTTGGTCATTCAAATATATTTTTTAATTCAACTATGATTCCGAACAATGTGTACTCACACAAATAATTTTCTTGTCGCTGGTACCAGCTACAAAGAGATGTTGTTTGTCCGGATCGGGATTGAATTTTGCACAGTAAGGAATTTTCCGACTTGTAAAACGACTGATACAAGCGCCGGTCTCTGTATCCCAGAGTTTCACATATCGATCATAAGCAGCCGATAAAAATCTCTTGCCGTCGTTGTCAAAACTAATATCGCGTACCGCTTGACGATGACCATAGTACGTCCTGACGCATCTCCTATCTTTGTAAACTTCCCACAACTGTTAATAAGATACATGATTTTAAATTTGCAATTTGTTATTTTTTGATTACATTATTTAGCAATATGCATACAAAATACCTTTACTCGGCAATCCATGCTACAAGATAGCAACAAGTGTGCTGTTTGAGGAAACCATCGAATTTGTGAAATACCCTTTGTGTGACCTTCCCATACATGTATTTGTGTCTTTGGTAAAAAGCAACGTTCAGGCGGCGATTCTGATCTGAGATTTACACCCACATCCTGAGGTGCGTGCAAGAACGAGCGTCCTTGATAATCGACACTGTCTTTGACTGAAAAGTGTATACACATGTGAGAAATAACACACAGTATAGAGTTTACTAATGTATTCGTTAAAATAGTTTTGAGAACAATATTTATAAAGACATTACTATGTAATACTGTTTTCTCTTCCAATGGTTTTTCTTCTGTCTGTTTTCCACGTTTATTTCGTTTAGCTAGAATTTCTTCTAACTCTGCAGCTTCTTCTTCAGTTGGTTTTATTACTCGTTTTTCGTCAACAAATCCACCCCATGGTCCAACAAAACCCTCTATATCAGATGGATCATCGTTTTTGTGTCTTTTTCTCTTATCTGATGGTCTCAGAGCAGTACTTTCGAAAACAGTCTTTGCTCCTGATTCTTCTGCAACTTCTTTTGCACCAATTATTACTTTACCTTCATCTGAACTTCCATCTACAGTTGGATCCAATGCATAACCTATAAAGATACATTTAAAAAATTTTCAAGATATGATATTATTTAAATATTTGTAAATATTATTTTATATTTAATCTATATTTTAAATTACATTTTTAAGAATATCAACTGTATATTACCATAACTAGCAAATGTCCTCCTTTGATTTTCAAATTGAAATTCACTTATATGAGCACGTTCTACATATCCTGAAAGAATATTTTTTACTGCCCGCTGTTGTTGAGTTTTGAAGGGATTTTCTGGTCCAACTTCTGGTCCAAAGAGTTCCTCATACTTTGGATTATGTATAACTTCTTTTGTAGTAGGATCGATATGCTTTATACACAATTCTGTTCCCTGTGTAATTATATATGAAATAAGTTATATTATGTATTATTTGATAGATTATCTCTCTCTTTTTGTGTCAATATATATATATATATATGTGTGTTATTTTATTTAAAATAAATTTTCAAATTGTTTATAATCTCTAAAATTGGCAAATAACCTTTATTGCCGAAAAAGAAAGCACACTTCAAATCACAAGTACAACCTTCTAATAGCTTTCAAAAAATACATTAACAGTATAAAAAATACATTATTACTAGAATACTTACAGTAGGTACTACTTCCGGAGCAGAACAAATTTGTAAACTTGATGTCGTTAATTTACCAAAATCATTTTCAGAAGATAGTTTAATACTTTCACTGTCACTATTTTCGTCGCTGCTTCCGTAATCTTGTATCGCAAGCATTTTTTAATATATAAAATCATATACGTAAACTAAGATTTGAGACCAATTTTTCGACACCATTCGCGACACATATATGTGAACATTAAGGTTTGTCTTTACGCCAATCTTAAGCTCATATCATGCTACGAATTACACTGAGTTCAAAGAGAGAAGGTACCTCCTTCTCTCTGCAAAGGGGAAGAAAAGCGAGCAAAGTGAGGTAGCGTTGCGCGCGGGTGATACCCAATAGTTGTAGAGTGGATGGGATCCACAGATTTATAGAAATATTTATTAATATTTATTTATAGAAATCTGTGTGATGGGATCATTTCTGATAAGGGATATGCGCGACGAGTTTTCGCCCGTTCCGATTCTCTTCTCTTATTGAACTCAGTGTACTACAATTATATAGCCGATTGTAGCCGATCATTACCGAATTTAAGTCGAATATAGCCGAAGTCAACATCGCCATCCCCACAATGTTTTCCGTCCCTTTCCTCATTCTGAACACTCCCCTCGTCTAAAAGCCTACCTCGCGCTCCGTCCGTGTATTTTCTTACGTCCATGTTCTACCCTATCCACACAAAATTCTCTTTCAAAGAAAAGTGAACAAGAACAGTTAGAAGCAGAAATGAGTAGTGAACGTGAGCGAAACGAGTGTTCAATTGTACAATAATTATCAGTATCAGTAAAGTATAAGATACAATGCGGGAGCGGTCGTTTTGGTCGAATTACATTTAGCAACATCCGATATAAGTACATGGTGGCTATGGTATCTTTGCTTTATGCAGTTTCACGTAACTGCTTCAACAAGCTAGTCAAAGAATGTGTCTTCCGAGTGATCAGTGTGTTCTTTTCTATGAATGTTTTTCTTTCACCAAGTCTTTAGAAGATGTCTTACCGAAATCATTTCTATAAACGAGAAGAAAAGCAGATCTTAATTCTCTTTGCACCATCGTACTGCTACCGTATATTCGCAACTTCTATGTTTTTATGTATATACCTATATATAAACATTTTTTTAACATGCTTTTTTAAAGGCTTGTATCGATTTTGTGTGTGTTACTACTTATTCAGTGAATATAAAGTTCTGTTTGCGTTAACTCTAGATGATAACTGAGTAAAATTAAATTTATTTGTCATATTCTTTAAAAAACACAAACACATGCAAAATACATATACTATAAATTGTATTAATTCAGAGAGAAAGAGAGAGAAAGATTAAAGATTTAATTAAATTAACTTTTGCAATACTTGTAAAAGAGATGAAGAGAGTCAAAAAGATTAGATCATTAAATTAATTTTCAGTTTAGAGATTATTAGAATAACGAGGTCTATATATGTATATACATATATGTATATTTCAATTTTTGCATTAATAAAAATATTGAAATACGACCTTTATAGTGATCTATGTATTGTCTTTGTTGGTTTGTTCAGTCATTTATGCGCTTTTTATCACGTAACTACTAGTTTTAATTTTTAAAAATAATTGGTTAAACATGCTAAACTGTAATTTTAAGTACATGTATGATAATAATTTGGTATTTCGAATATTTTTGTCTCATGTAGTTGTGATTATATTTAAGACGTTCAAATTTTTTCGTAGTAGAAAAACACTTTAGTTGCTTTATATCAATATTTCAGAAAGAATGAATAAATATATTTACAAATAGTTTTGAAAAAAAATGTGAGTATTAAGAGTTTCCTAAATTTTTTCAGATCTGTGATTACTTTAAATACAATAGCATTTCTTCAATGACGTCAGGGAAGCCAATAAAAAGTCTACTGATTTGATTTCGACAGTCGACGGTTTGATCATTAGAAGAATTACTCAGGTAGAAACATCTCACGTATCCACAAGTAGAACTAGTTTTTTTTTTTTTTTCATGCCTTATTACATCATATTAAAGTGTCAAAACAAATAATTAGATTTACATAATAATTAGATTTAACGTGAGTATCTCTATCTGTTGTCTTGTACCTAATCACGACTTGTGTATAACCGTAACTTGAGCCGCTCTGCTTTTTATTGATCAAGATAGCTTTTTTTATTTGTTTGACAAAGAACATTAATTAATATTTACCGTACATAACTTAAATTATTTTTATAACACATTAATAACAATTTTTGCATGTCAATACACAAGTTTATCTAAACAAAAGGAAATAAAGTAGCAACGTTGAGCGTTTGAATCGATTTTTTAATATAGAAAATAGAGAACCAAATTTTTTTTACTTGACAACATGTTACATGTTTCTATTTGAATGTATTGTATTTAAAAGCATAAAAATCAACAAAAACTAAGCATAAACAAAATTGTGCATAACATGTTTCAGATTGAGAAGTTTTGATTTTTAAAAAACGTGACAGCTTTCGATCAACTTTCAAAAGCGTTTAAATTACATGTTAAAATGAAACATATGTAAAATGTATTCGTCTCTTCTTGCAACGACAAAATGATCAAACATTTAACGTGCTGCTATGCGAAAACACGTCGGTATTCAACGTGCACGCATCGAGACAGTTTCATCGATCCACTCACACACACACGCACACCTCTCTTTTTCTTCCTTTTTCTTCTTTTCTCTTTTTTGCCATTTGCATAGTTTTTCTTTTATTTATAACACTTGCTTTTTTTTTTTATCTGTATTTACTACTAACACCTATATCTACGTTCCTAACGCGGTTTGCTTCTTGGAATTAGCGCGTTTTATAATTATATTAATTATATATTTATTTACTTATATATATTCAATGTATAATCCATAAATTCAATACACATTGTATTATAAAGAAAAGCAATTTGAGTGCGTTGCTTGTCAAGATACGCGACATAAAAATGATTGACGTGTCTGCAAAATAATACAGTTAGAAGTAGCCGGTCTGTATCTCATTGGCAACTAATATTCGAATCTTTTACCACACCCTTTATTTCGATTTGACCTAGAATCTAAGAGGTAGGTGCGGCATTCCTAGACAATCACTGAACTTTCTTACAAATTGTTTGTGATAACTTAAATCAACCACGACAAGAAAAAGAAGCAAAAGATCTAACCGATCGTTTTGTACGACATTTTTTTGCGCTCATAGATCCTAGAATGACGGAAATCGAAAGTTGTGTCAATATCTCTGGTAGAGAGATCAGAAACTAACTTGCATTACACATCACTAAGTCAAACATGTATAATCGATATCTTTGAACGTGATTGTATCAAAGGAGTTTTTTTCTTTTTTGTTTGTTCTTTTCTCTCTCGGAGAAATCATTCGTTACTCTTCGATAGAGAATTTGAGCAAAGAATCAAAACGGCGGGGTTGGATAAATTTTTCGACGCGTTGATTTTTTCAATCGAATCATTCTAATGATGATTGTTTTGTGTTTTTCAAAGACAAACAAAAATTTAATTTTTTTAGTGCCCATGTTTGTGCGAGCTACGCACCGTGATCACGCAGTCTCACTGCCAAATATGGCTAGCCGCGGTATTCTTAGCACTGCTCGAGCGCCAACGACAGTGGACGAAGCGGCCCGACGAGTATACCTTTCGTCGTCTTCGCCTTCGTCTTCTCGCCTTCAGTTTTGTCCCTTTCATTTTTCTCTTTGTCGACATTGTTGTTATTGTCGTCATCGTCATTGGAGTTATCGCAGTAAAGATCGAAGTAGAATGAAACTGTTTAGAAGTGATATACAAGGAACGCGGAATACTGAGACACGAAACGTAAACGTAAAAGGCTAAACTAATCCGAGTAAAGTATACACTTAATTCTTACATAGATTGTAACTCGTGCTTTACAAGATATATGTAAAAATCATAAAATCGAGTAAAACAGTTTTAAATAAAAGAAAGCAAACGTTAAGTGAACAATTCTATAGACAGTACTATCCCATTTACTAAAAATATAGGCAATATTTTTTATTGATCGTGGATGGTTTGTTTCTTTTTTTATCTTAACATTAGTGTCGTTAAGAGCAAGAGACCGTTTTTAGTATCGTGTATCAGCTCTTTAACGCCAATTAGGCCATAATTAATTGATCGTGTCGAGAGCAGCCGAGGTTATTACGGTCAGCGACGGTAGTCAACCTATAGTTTGCTTCAACGAAATTGTTAACGATATGCAGTTTTCTTACGATTAAATAAAACTCTAATCAATGAACAGTTTTTAAGAAGAAAAACATTTTTATGCAGCATTAATTTTCTTTTGTTTTGTTAACGGTTACGAAGTATTGTTCGACTTTATAAAGAGAAAAGTCTCGATACATATTATAAATCTCACTATGATTAATCTATTGTTTATATCTTGAGTTAAAGTTTTTCATTATAATTTACTGTTTGTATACCGACGACAAAAGACCAGCTTGTTTTTTTTTTTTTATTAAAGCAGATCACACACACACACACACACACACACACACAGATGACTCTATTCTAAATTTGTTATTTAATTAATTTTTTAGTTGGACAATAAATTACAACAATAAAGTTTTTATTTCAATTTATTGTTCGCACGCGTTCATACTGATCTGTCTACATAAATATCTTTTTGGTACTTGAGTAGACAAACTTACTATAAATGATTTGTATTCTTTCAGGTCACTGTTCGAGTTATAGCTAAGCTGATCATAAATTTGACGCGCAATGTTAGTCAAATCAAGCCACCGAAAAATAGTGAAATAATAACAATAATAAAAAGAATAAAAACAAAAAGATCGAAAGAAAAAATATGATTGAAAAAAAAAACAATGACCGATCAATATAATAAGATTATGAAAAATTGTAGAATCGCCAGGTGGTTGTGAGAAATGAAATTCTTAGGCCAGCTGGCCTGAGATATGCCAGCAATTACGATAACGCCTCGACAATCCTCAAGGCAGCCATCGTTATTGCTATTAAACAACGAAACAGTGACGGCTGAACAGTGTCTCTCGTTATCACCGTTGTCTTGGGGTTGTCGGGTCTACGTGACCCGACATGTTCTGTTCGTGTCAGCGCTCGTCAACCCGCGGCCGAGCAGAGCGATACACTGTCCGGATCTGAACGCTTGCTTGGTGAACGAGTTACATCTGGAAAGTAATCCGGTAGACTGTCGAACTATCCACTTTGGCTACGCGATTCCGATTAACGTGGTGCCGGTTTGCAACAGCCCCGAGCTGGTCGAACTTGTGGTTGATCAAGATTCAAGCGAGTTGAGCAGCCAGACGGTAAACTTCCTCATCAATCATCATCCGCAACTGCGTCAACGACGACGTTTCCATGAAAAAATGGCTGCTACGGCTAAACACGATCTACGTCGGAAGTTCCCCGCGGACACTTCCAATTCCGGAGAAGAGGACATCGCCGCTATTGCTAAGCAGATTAGCGATCATGCGGAAGCAATCTATCAAACGTGGAAGAGTCGTGGATTGGCGCCGACGGAAATCTTGACCTGTCATAGCAACGCGACTGCCGCCGACAAGTTTGGCAGCGCGTTGACACCTTGCAGTTCGTCCGGTAACAATTCCGGAAGTATTAGCGATTGTTCTCAGACAGCGGTAGACATACTGTCGCAAGCCCCGAATTTGGATAACGGCAACCTTGAGAAACTAGTCAACAACTTTGTGGTAGAAGATAAAGCTAGAATAGCAGCTTCTAAGCAACGGTCACCGTCGAAGCCGCTACCGTCTTCCATACAATTCGCTCTGCAAAAGTTCGAGAGGAGTTCTATGCAGCAAACAACTGCTACGACTCCTACGAAGAACAACATAACCGCAGCCGACACTTCCAAAAAAATGTCTAATTTGTTGTCATCCACCTCACCGTTTACGAATAAACCGTTGCAAACAGTGATGAAATCTCAAGTCTCCGCAAAGACGCCTGGTGCTCATCACTGCGAAGTCTTCCTGGAAACAATCGAAACCACTTTTCCGGCTGATTTAACGCCTTCCAAGAGACAAGTGAGTCCGCAGAAAAGACCTACGAGTACGCTAATTGCGTCTCCCACGAGTTCCTTGTTGGACATCGACTCTTCTCATTCGACGTCAACGAGTTCGGGTTTGTCAACGTGGCCGTTGAAGAACAAACTACACGATGGCAAAAGAATCGTGGATTCGTCCCGCGCAGTTAAAACGTCGCAAGAAGACACCGCAAAAGACAAGAAAAAATCAACAATAACGTTGAGGTGCGCGTACTTGGACGAAGTAGCGCGAGAAGAAGAAAGACTGATAAATGCTCTGAAGACAGGCGTTGTCATCACTGAGGAAGCGGATAGAACGGATTGTACGCGCAGCAAGCAGAAGCCGGCTATTAAACGGGAAAAACCGAAGATCGATTCGATCAAACAGATCATCATCAGTGGTCGTAATCATCAAAGTGCCAACGCGACAGTATCCAGTTCGCCCGTATCCACTTTAACACCGAATACGACAGTTAATACTGACAGCGCTGCCACCACAGCTATCGGTCGTGTTCCACTAGTCAATGACTCAAAATCGCTCAATAAAGATGATTTTTCCAATCTGTCGGCAGTGGATTATGCCAAAATCAGGTATCAAGCTGCTCAGCAGAGCCAACAGAAGGAACAACGAGCCTCTTTTGGTCATCCGTATAACGCCGGGTCGCAAACGGAGCAGCTGGTCTCCAGCGCAAAAAGCAAGTTCGAGATGGAGATACAAAGAGATAAGAACAAGGATATGAAGGAGTTGGATAGAGATCCGGTGACCTCAAGATGGGGACCAAGAATTAACTCTTCGCGGCCGCGTCTGGAGCAAGCTGTGCCCCATCCCGAGTTGACAAACCAACAGAAGCAACACATAAGGGCCGCGGCGACGGGAACTGGCAACAACCCTATCAGACCGTTCCTCACTAGAGGTTCCGTTGCGGAGCGTGTGCTTATCTTTGAGAAGTGTCCGAGCGAGTTGCTATTGGATAAGCGCGGTCCGCGCCAACCAGCCATTAACACGTGGAGAAGTGGCCACGAGGTGCAGAGTAAAGCTCAGGTAATTTTTTCAACTTTTCATTGAGAGATTGATTTTTTTTTTAATTTTTGTCTTATTCAAAATTGTGAAATAAACATCTCATATTTTTGAAATTTTATTTCTTACGTTAATTTAAAAAAATATATATTTGACCGCTATTTGAAATATTGGTTATTTACGGAAAAGTCATTTGTTTTTGAAAAGTTTGTTTTCAAGATTTTTTTTTTTTTTTTTTTTATAAGAGAGTTCTAAATGTTGCCTGTAAATGAATTCTCGCAAAAGCTTTTACACTCCAAAGTGATCGACTGATACTTCAAAGATACTATTATAAAAGGTATATCGAACGAGAATAAAATAACGTAACGCGGTTGCGGTGATGTAACAAGTTCTACATTAAGGTGTAGCATCATTATGCATTAATCGCCACTTTTCTTCGAAACGTTTTTATATCTTGTAGGATCTTGTTATGGCGTATTCTTGTCGATAGCTTTGACAAACTTGCAGAATGCGGTTCTCATTTAATTCACAGTACTGCAAAAACGTAGATAGTTGAAAATGTAATGCACATTAAAAAAAATTGTCACAATTATATTATATTATATTATATTATATTATATTATATTATATATTATAAATCTATTTGAAAGTTCTGGTTTTCTATTCTAGACTTATGCGAAAGAAAAAACTCAGCAAAAGAGTATACCTCCACATACAACTTTACAGAGACAAGTAAAAGCCAACAGAAATGTTTACATACCGAGGTTTGTACTATATTATAATTGTGACACGAAAAATCACATTGATTAATTTAATTAAGTGATAAACTTGTGTTACTTTATTTTTAGGTTTTATTTTCCCGGAGGAAAGCCTATACCTATCACGCAAATGGAGACAACCGTATCCAAGATTACCGCAGCCTTTCAAAGTTTACCAAATTACCGTGCTTTGCGCGCTCAATTTCATATAATCACTAAGGTCAGAGCTTAATATCAGTAATGTTAGTTTATATAACTGTAATGTATTTTCTGCGATAAAATAAATTACATCAATTTTGTTTCTTATGTAGGCTTGCGACTTGCCTTTGTATTGGAAAGTTCCACTCTTTTTGGCGGCCAATGGCGAGCAGAAAGGATATGTTGAGATGAATGCTTTCCTAGAATTTTGGAAAGAGTAAGGATATACGTAATACATACATAAAGAAAAAATGTTAAAACACAATAAATAAATTCATTGTAAATGCATATTAAAAAATTTTGCCTAAAAATTTGAAGAAAAAAGTATTCGTAATAAGAAATACTGTTTATTTAAAAGTAAGAAATGAATCCAATTTTAGAAAATTATTTTTTTTAATTCAATTGTCAATTGTTATATAGATTGAGTGCCACTCATCACGATGCAGCTAGTAAATTTGTCAGAATTATTACTCGGGGAGTTCGAAATCATATATTTCCAGAAGACTTGATCCCACTCGTACAAGATGTAGTGGAAACGCACCCAGGATTGACATTTTTAAAAGAAGCTACTGAATTCCATTCTCGCTATGTGCACACGGTTCGTATGAAGTAACCATATCTCACATTTAATCTAATCAACATTTTTGAGATTTATAAACAAATACAGGTAGATAATTATCAGCTCAATATAAATTTTCATACAATTAAATAATTTCAGGTGATTGCTAGAATATTTTATTGTGTAAACCGTAGTTGGAGCGGTAGAATCTCGATTGCGGAATTAAGAAGAAGCAATCTGTTGTCAGTGATTGCTATACTTGAACACGAGGAAGATATTAATCAAGTTACTGCTTACTTTAGCTATGAACACTTCTACGTAATATATTGCAAATTTTGGGAATTGGATCGTGATCACGATCTCTTTATAGATAAAATGGATCTGACGAGACACAATGATCATGGTGAGGGGGAGAGAAGATATATTCTGCAATTAAAATATATTACTTCTCTTGATCTACACTTGATCTTAATTATCTTTCTTTATTGCGTTCAGCTTTGTCAACTCGAATGATTGAGAGAATATTCAGCGGCGCCGTAACGAGAGGTAGTAGAGTAAAAAACAGCAATGTGCAACAGCCGGAAGACAAGATGAGTTATACCGAATTTGTATGGTTTCTTCTCAGTGAGGAAGACAAAACTCATCCAACGGCTATTGAATATTGGTTTAGGTAATTATTCAGAGCGTTGTTCATACATATATATATATGTATGTATATATATGTATATACGTATGTATATATGTATACATGTGTGTATATATATATATATATACATGTATACATATATACATACAGGGAAGCAGTAGTACTTAGTCTACGTTACTGTCGTTTGCCTTTTAGTACGTGTTATAATTTTTCGTCGATAGATGCATGGATCTCGACGGAGATGGTTATTTGTCGATGTACGAATTGGAGTATTTTTATGAAGAGCAATTACGTCGAATGGAAGCGATCGGTCTGGAAACGTTGCCCTTTGAAGATTGTCTTTGTCAGGTAATTGTGTCAAAATTATGCCAACATTGATGCTTTATTTTATATTTTTTTATTGATAACTTTTTTACTTTTTACTGAAATGCGCAGTGTATCGAATGAGAATGAACAATGAGAACAAAATTAATGACTAATGAAAGAGAACACACACGTATTTCTTTCAGATGTTGGATATGATTCACCCAGCAATACCGGACAAGATATCCTTGAGTGATTTGAAGAAATGTAAAATGACGTCCATCTTCTTCGATACTTTCTTCAATCTGGAGAAATATCTGGATCACGAGCAAAGAGATCCGTTTGCTTCAACAAGAGATCACGACGCTGACGGTCATGAAGTACGTATAATTATATTTATCTTACTTTTTTTTACGCATCTATAAATACAATACATACATATGTAAATCTTTTACTTTTGTGCAGCTTTCGGACTGGGACCGATTTGCAGCAGAAGAATACGAATTGTTAGTTGCTGAAGAAAGTGGAAATGAACAACAAGAACAAATGTAAGTATTTGCATTAATATGTTATAATATGTTATATAAACTTGTTAATCAGTTTAATTAAGAAACTATGATTAGCTGTAAATTATATTTAAATACACGAGATCACTTAACTGTACATATTTTTGTACAGGCTATATTTAAATATTATTTCTCCAAAATATTACACATGTACATATTTATATAATACGATTCCGGATTTTTGTTTTACATATTGACTGCCTATTGTGTTGTAGATGAGTAGATATTTTATATCTTGCTCGACTAACACACAAAGAATACTACTATTGTATTTGCAAATGATCATCTTAGTTCAAGAATTCCGGAAATTTGCAAATTCAATTGTTTGTTATTTTAAATGTATGTCTATAAATATTGAGAATCTGTCAGGCTCTTGTATCTACTAAAATTCTACAAGTTTAGAAACATTTTTTTGGCTCTCTTTGTTAACTATTTCCGATTATTTGAAAAATATTTTCAGCTACAGAAACGATTGTTATATATCGAAATGCATTAATGATGTCTGATACTTTTACAAAACAGTTTTTTTACTTTGTCGAGTCATTTATCATGTTTGGTGAATTACTGATGACTCCCCACACAGAACAAAAACTCCATTAGACATCTATTAGACATCCACAGCTCCATTCAACATCTAATAGATGTCTAATGGATATCTGTGTGGGTCATAGCAAATTTTCTCGTTCAAGGTATTTCCGACTTCAATTAAACAAAAAGGTAAAAAAAAGAACATAATGGTAAAATATATCGATCAATGTGTATATACGAGCAAAAAAGTAACCGACTATTTTGCTTTAGTTGAAATATATTGCGGAAAGAAGAAAAGAAACAAACAAATTTTGTATAAATAAATTATACATGTATATTTAAATGTTCTAGGTAAAAATAATAACTTTGTTTTTTTTTTTTTTTTTTTTTTAAAGAAAGAGAAAAAAAGAGAATTTTATTCTGGACATCATTAATCTATATATGTGTATTTTCTTTTTATCGTATACTTGTAATAAATTACGATACATTTCTTGCAGGCTGTGTGATGATGAAATGTAACCATCATCTACAGCTGAGTAAGTAAAGTATAAAACCTGTACTAAAACGATGCATGTAAATGTAAACAATTTGCTTTAACACACATGCGTTAAGGAGGTCCTGGAGCGTACTGCATATATCGTGACTACTGTTACCGATACAACATCAACTATAGAGCGTCGTTAGAGAAACAAGGACATACATATGTATAAAGAGGTTATATTAGATTTAAACGTATTATAGATTATTTGTATATTGTAGGCTTCCAAATCATAGACTAATAGTCTTATTACATTCTTCAATGTTATGTCTATCTCGAATACGTTTTGGTTTTTATGAATAACTCTTGAACTTCAAATATCAGTACACTAAAAGTAGAGGTGATTGTTAACTTCAACAATTTTTGTTATGTTTTCGATATATTGAAAAGTTTGAGATTAATTTCATTATTTTCTTTTATTCTGTAGAGCCATTTTTTTTATCCGATAAATACAAAATGCAATCTAAAATACGAATTACTCGTTCGATCGGTATAACAGGAAGGTCCAGTACCCTCTTTCATTGTTTCAACAACTTATATCACTTTTTCAAATCAAAAACAAGTTTTTAGATAGATAAAAGCATTCTCCTTTATCTGATTTTTTAGATGCTTATTTTTGCACATAGTTTCATGACTAAAATGAAAAAATATCGATTAAAATCTTTACTATTTCATGGAAAAAGAAAAACAACAAATACTTTTTTTTGTTTCTTTTTCAAAGTTTTTTTTTGATATACCTTTACGAATTTTTTATTTTTTTATATTTTGAATGTATCTTATAATTCTACTACATTTTGTGATAAATATCTTGTGCGCTTTTTGGCATGATAGCTTGTGACATTTGAGTTTTGATATTGTGCAAATACACGCGTAAATTTTTTATTGTTGGAAAAAGTAATAAATTATCTCCTTTTGTTAGAGTCAAAAATTAGGTTCTCGTTATATTTTATGATATGATGTTTATTTTTGCAGTTTATATAATGTTTCATCGTGGGAATTGTCACCAGAAGTGAACATTTTAATGGACAACTCGATAGATATCAAAGATGCGAAGTTATTACTGAGTTCATCGGACACTTGTGCGCACCAAGAAGCAGAGCAGCACGACGACAGTGACGACAGCGACGATTACGCTGATAGCGACAATTAATTTGTTGAGAATGTAAATATTTCTTTGTGAGAGCTATATTAGTTATGAAAACGATAACGGTAACACATTCAAGGAAAAAAAACTTGATCAGAGTCTATCATTTTTTCAAGTTTTGATAAGATTTTCTGAAAATTTTCTCTGAGAATTTTGGATCAATTCTCAGAAAAAGACTATAAAACTATAAATTCCCAGAGAAAATTTCACACACATTTTTTTTTCAAAATTTTCTAGACAGTAAACACATTAGCCCACTAGGAATCTATCTCTGCTGTCCCATAACAATGTGATACGTAGAACATTATTCAACGTGCACGGATTACTATATACTACAGAGTAAGCGATGTTTATTATCGCAATTGACGCTTTTATGCGTTTGCGCAACGACATCAGTTTGGAATATCTGCAGCCGATTGCATTTTTATACGAGTATAACAAGATAAGTTGTTTTTTTAAATAGTTTTAATGTAAGTGACGATATAATAATGGACGTGCACACTTTGTAAATAAGTTATTTTATATAACACTTTTGTAGAGATTATACAAAACTTCTCTGTAAGGCTACAATCAAGTGAAAAGAACAGCCCTTCAAGAAAGATCTATTATATATTACATAATTACTTGTATATAATATCCATTTTCAATTAGTTATCGCGACAGAATTGTAGAGTATAAATTCTCGAATGTTGGAGAGTTGACGAAACGAATAAGGAAAGTTATTTTCCTACTAATTTTTACTTCTCTCACTGTATGGATGTTATCTCGCCATATCAATCTATTTCTAATAACTGTACATGTATAAACATGCGTATGTGTGAAAATGTGTTACACATACAAGTGTTTACACACATTCTCTCTTATTTATAACATTTCAATATATTTCTATATATTTGGTAAAAATAATGATTATATAAAATTAAAATTATTATTTTACTTTCGTTTCCTAGTCATACGTTTATATTAGTTTGGAACTACTCACGAGATTAAACATCGACACTGGGTACCAGTGAAGTTTGTTTAAGTCTCTAATTTCTCCAATTATATAGTGATATATGTGCACAGTATATCACATTTGATTTTACTGGACAGTGAACCTTCTTGCTATAATTCTCTTCTTATTATAATTAAAGTTTCTCGATATCTGAGCGCCAAGTCCGATTTGACAGTAGCGATGTCGATCGTCATGAAACTTGATAATATGCATAGAAAGCACGAGGTCTTTCACGTTACTAATACTTTTTGCACTTAGAATAAGATAGATATCTATGTTCATACTTTGATAAGAGAAAAAAATAAAGTGCAAAACAAAGTCTAAAAAATACAAACACGTGCATGGGTCTGCGTGTCACGAGGCAGTCAGAAATGGTCTGAAAACATACCAAAAGCTTCGTGCGCTTTATATAAAAAGAAAAATTTTAGCGACAAATTAAGAAAGAATTTGTTCAAATGACGAAGCACGCTTGTAAGAGATCGGAAACTTTGTTTAGAGTATAAGTTGATTTAACGTAAGAAACGCAAGATCGAAGCATGATTCGGCATAATTGTTAAAATATCTGTGACAAGCCTACGTTCGCTTTCATTGTGTGGAAAGCCTAGGTTTCATTGGAAAATCAATAGAAAAGTTTTCGGTATATTTTAATAAAAGAAAGAGTGTGCTCTTGATTCAGTACATGCGTTTATATAGAAGTGACCTTTTATTTTTTACACAAAATGCACGAAACTTTCGCGTATTTTTCTCGCTTGTGATATCATCAATCCAAAATTGCGGAAATATCGAGGAGCTTTAACGAAAACCAGAATACCTACAAATCTGAATAAATTACGTAATGTTTAAGATATACTTCTATTTAATATTGAATTATAAATATTGTAGCAAATTAATATTCGTTATCAGATTATTATTATATACGTGCACGCATGGTACGCAGAATGTCTACCGTGGAAAAAATTTTGAACAAGTCTCTGATTATTTGTATTTATATTTGTGAACGAAGCTTAGCGCAAGTTTTTGTCACAAGTAATTTCAATATAAATCTTTTCTGCTTATAGAATGCCAAAAATATATATTAAACACAATTTAATCTCTTATTTTACTTGAAAAGTACTGAAAAAGAAATTACTACCTTTTTTCCAAAAGATGAAAAGACAAATTGTTTGGGTCAATCTTAAGGTCAAAGGTTTTAATATAAATTACTCTCTGAAATATTAAAACTCAGAGAATTCTCTCATTTTTTCAAATATTGCAATCTTTGACAGTTTCAAATTTTCCAAGTAGTAGATATTCGAGACGAGATTTCATTGATAACTTTAGCATTGATATAGTGTTAATAAATATGTTATTGTATTCGTTGTTATCTATGTTGTTATTGTATAAATTGATACATGTACGAAGTGATATTTAACGGTCAAACAGCCTTTATGTTGCGTTTATTAGACAAACTGTTGTCTGCCATTTTAACACCTGTGTATTTGTAAGAATCATTATAATTTATCGTTAAGGCTCCTGGTTTTTTTATTACAATATTGGGAACGAGAGAAAGCTAGTTAATTAAATGTCTTTCATTTTATATTGCGTGATAAATTAATTGTTTCGCGTTTTGTTGCATCACCACTCGCAGATTTTGCAATATATATGTCAAATATGTATACTTTTGCCAGGAGTCTTAAATATTCACTATAGTAACGACAAAAGTCTTTACATGCACTCGTATTGTTTATTTACACACACACAAAATGTATTATATATAATAAATATTTTATATATACTATATATAATATTTATTATATATATTATATACATTTATACATATTTATACGTATTGCTATAACACATAATCCGAAAAAAGAATAAAAAGTTATTCGTTGCTTGAATTTTTTTAGTTGACAGTTTCAATAGATATAGATGTACAGCAGACAAATTTTCAGATAAGATCTTGCGTTACACACAAACACAAACACACACACACACACAAAGATATTTATTTTATACAATGTAAGAATTTTTTAATTGTTTTTGTTAGATGTAGTTTACTTGATGCCATTGAAAGATGCCAATATTTTCTTGTAATAACGAGAAAATAATTTATATGTCTAATTAAGTTATTAAATTATTTATAATTTATTAAAGAATTATTTAAATAAATAATTTAGAGTACTCTTTTAGAGTTTTCTTTTAACGTTACATTGTGTCGAAATATATATTATATCGCAAAAAATAAATTTTGTTGGCTATTTGAAGAGATGTAAGTATAATGATGTGTAACGCGCGTGTAAAATATTGTTTGTAGCACACGGCACGATAAAATTTCTATATGTAATCACATATTTTTTATTATATATTATTGTATTATTTTATGTATTTTATGTTTTATTACTAAATCACATGCTGTATTCTTGCATATTTACATAATGTGTTATCTCTTTCTCTTTCAATATTGCAGTTTTTTTAAAAATAGCAGAGATAAGACGAAGTAATATCCGATTGTTGATGTTTTATGGTTGTTTTTTATTATTATATTTATGCGCGATAAAGACTCTATATCTTTTTATTCGATGAAATTGTTACGAGTCTATCGTTGGTCTTTGTTTTTGTATGTGTTTCAGTCGAGAGAGCACTATAATTTATATCTATATTATAAATACAATATTATATACTACTTTAATATATGAAACGCGTCTTACAAAAAAAAATATTTTTTTCTTTTTATTTTTTTTTACAAACTTCAGGAAAGGCTGATATTTTCTTATTTTTAATAAGTGTCCATCACATTGATTTGATTCAGTATATCTTGACGTATTTTTGTGTAATACTTTATCTGTAGATAAACTGAGGAAGTTTGCAAAAATAAAAAATATAAATAAAAAATTTAAAAAATATCGAGAAAGCAGCGAGAAATGCATCTTTATCTATCCATTGTGATTTTTTCTTAATTTATAATGATCCTTGCTGTGTGTTGTTTCAAGTCGATAATCACTCGAATACTAGTCCTATGCAGGACTATTGAACAGGAGATCTCTGAGTTTGAATCTCCGATGATATCCGAATTTTTTCGAACGAATGATTTCTTTCGAAAACTAATAGCAAATTATCGAGATAATAATCTATTACGAAATAAACTGTGAAATATACTGTGGTATGTGGATGTAATCGCACTACAAAAAAGTTCCGTACAGATTTTATCTTACGAGGATATTTGCATTGGTTCAAGGCACAAATGATAAATTGTCCGCGCACTTTTACTCAACAAAGCATGACGCAACTTTGGATTCTTTTTAGAGATGGTAAGTACGTTTTTCGTTGATATTTTACACGCAAATTCAATATAATACCACTTTTATTTTTGTTTTTAATTTCCCAAAACGATCGTGTTATTTTCTCTATTCTATAATTCAGCTTCAATTTATATCAATACACAATTGTGAACTTATATTATCATAAAACTTCACTCTAGAGTAATATTAAAAAATTTATGAATTTAAAACGAACTTTGTATTTGCCTTGAAAAATACTCTTCTTCCTATATTACGAACGAATAGATTTATTTTATATATTTAAAGATTCCGCTCTCGCTTACACTACTTCGCAGAAACGTTTCTCGTCACTACTCTCATTTTATGTAGAGCTATGATATTATCCTAGTATTAAACCGGATTACATTTATAAAAATACGTAACCACGTGGTATATCACGACGATCTTTTTTACAATGCTACCAGGCTCCGGACACGTGCAAAAACTGCGCGAACACATCTGTACACTGTCAGAGAAAGAGACGAAGAAAAGGTAATATATCTAATATGAACCAGTTATTTCTGAATGTTTTTCATAAAACCGGATAAGAACTTTTATTATGCATCTTTCGAATCAATACTTGTAAGATTTATTACTTTATCAATCGCCATATAAAATAATCGTATCTAAACGCCGTAATTATGCATATTTGAAAGGATTTGCAGCAAAAAGTTTGTAATCTTTAAAAGAGATTACATAACATTCGAGATTATTACAAATCAGATGTTTATTTGTTATATGCAAATATGAATGTTGTGTTTTGAATGTTATTAGAAAATTTACACTTAAATTATTTTTATTATATCTAGTATCGAAAGTGAAGAAAATAAATCTATAAATCGGCGTGTTATTGCAGGACGATGTCGTTCTAAGATTGTTCCATCACCAAGTTCGAAGATGCAAAAGAGTATATATAAATATATATATTAATAAATATATATTAATTGCTCGTGAAAGCAGCTATTATTCCTATATACTTCAAAACTAATTTTGAAGAAATGTACTAATCACAAAATTACAAAATCGAATTATTTGACAAGTTTTCTTCACATTAAATGTGTAAAATGTACTTAAAAAAAAAAAATAAAAAAAAGATATTACGTCTAAGAAATGAGGTTTTAGTTTATATTAAAATAGAATGTGAATGTTTGCAATCATATGTGTGTTAAATAAAAAATGTGTTTTTGTAACTTACATATTTTTCTAGTAGATTTGCTTACAAGTGTCTTTATAAACATTAAAACGATTATTTAAGGCAAGGATATCTTACTTCGTTACTCGTGATTTCTTTCTTTAGACTGGACCGTCGTGCGTTGACGTACAATATGTGTTGACGTATAAAACATTTTTACCAAAAGCAGGACAGCACGTATGCAAGCATGCTATAGTGTATATAACTAGACGTTATAAAGAATAAATGAAGGACTAGGAATCTTAATGGATCCTGTTGCACTTTCAAACCACTTCTGTTCGAACTATTTGTGCCAAGAAAAGTTCCGTGTTTGTAAAAATGCTCCAATAGCGCTTCTTTTTCTACCCACCTGTCGTACAACCATTTGGACAATTGTTCTGGCTCGCGTGGGACCTTCAAAAATTGTGGTTTACATTGAAGAGAATCCGCAGAAATATGTTAGCAATGCCTCATCATATATGTATACAAATGCTATTTATATAAATTTCCGTTTCACTAATTTAAATTTATGTCGCGCTAATGTCATCATAAACAAATAACGCAACAGATGTAATACATGATTAGACAGTTTTGAATATATGTTAAGTCACTTACCACTGTACTAGGGAAAAGTCGATAGAACAATACCGTCTCGCACGGCGGTCTTGAGCCAGTTATAATTGTAGGTAAGTCAAGCGGCTTACCTTGAGGATATGCTATTGTGATATCGAGAACCCAACTAATTTCTGGCTTAGCTACTGTCATATCTGTCAATATATCAAACATTGCATAAATTATTAAATAAAATAATATATATAATAAAATATATCTAATTAAAATTAATAATAAATTACAATATTTTAGTGTAAAAGATAACGTGATCAGATCGAATAGAATATTGTAAACGTAAGTTATTAGCAAGCCACTGCGATGGCTCTAGTACCAATTTATTTGTTATTGTTCATTTACCAGATCGGTTGAGTAATGAACTGTTTTCTTGTTGATCTATGTCTTTTTTCTGTGTTGGTCCAAGAGTGTCAAATATCGTTTGCATGGCTCCTACTCTGGGCAGAGTCACGTTTTCGAGAATAGGCAGATTATTTTTTTTCGCATACTTTTGAGAGGTCTCTCGTCTTTTGCATAAGAAACCTCCTTCAGGAAATAGCACCATCCATTTTCTATTCCGTGGTATATAAGACTCTTTAAGATGTTTTTCTAATTGCTTTAAACTCTCCTCTCTTCGTTTACGACCCTGAAGTTATCTAATATATAATGACTGAAGAAATAACAGATAATCTGTATTCTACATCAAACTATATCATAAAAAAACAAGCAGAAACAATGTAGACTGTATTTAACTTTTTGTAAGTATAGAATGTACTGCAACATTTGCATAAAAAAGTGCTATTATTATATATACAGGGTGTCCCAGAATGGCCGTACAATCTCTCGTAGGCAGGTAGAAGGAGTAAAACTGAATCGAAAAGTCTTATACCATTTTGCTAGATTCGCAATAGTTACTGAGATTTTAATTAACAAAGATCCGCGAATAAGCATGCATCGG
>NW_018021056.1:60694-80984 GCF_002006095.1 Pseudomyrmex gracilis
CGCTTATTCGCGGATCTTTGTTAATTAAAATCTCAGTAACTATTGCAAATCTAGCAAAATGGTATAAGACTTTTTGACTCAGTTTTACTCCTTCTACCTGCCTACGAGAGATTGTACGGCCATTCTGGGACACCCTGTATATAGAATACAATTTGACTAAAGCACGGATTTAAGATTAAACTTTTTAAAAAATTTTTCTTGTGCAAAATTTTTTTTTATGTATTCACTACACTTTTTTCCAAAACTAAGTTTTTTTTAAACAATGTAATATCCAATTCCAGGGCTCAAAGAATTAATAAAATTCTACATCTTTTCTAAAATAGGTAGGTTTATCACATACACAATGTAAGTTTACACTTACCGACACAATGAAAAAATCTTGATGTAGTATAGAAACAATTCCAAAATTGGTAAATTTGAATACTCTATCCATTATCCACATTAAATTGGGTAGGACATTTGGTTTAGCATTAAATGTTGTCATTAATACAGGAACATCACCAGTGCTCTGATGATTTGCTATTACTAATGTTTTCTCACTTATAATCTTCTGGATGTCATCACCTTGCTCTATTACTGTTGATCAAAATAAAAATTATGAAATAAAGCATTTTCCTCTTTTTTAGAAATCCAAGCAATCTTTATTCTTTTCAAGTTTTTAGAGGCACACTTATCATCGTGATTGAGATATTGACAGAATATTAATTACTATTTAAAATTAATATTTGAATTATACACTTGTGATAAAAATAGATAGATATAAATTTTTTTTTTTGTATACATTTAACATATATACATGTGTAAATGTAATGCAAGTAAATAAAAATACAAGAAAACCTTTATTGTTGTAAAAAGTACATTAATATGTCCATATTTTTCTTTCAATATATGCTTTATATTTTATACTTACTGTCGTAACCTGCTGACCAAGTCCACATTGATACCATAGCCAACAACCAGTGAAAAAATAGGCCTTCGATTCGCCAATATACTTGAGGCTGATATACTTTTACAGGAAACAATAACATCATCCATAACACATATGTAGGTATGCAATATATATTGTTTAATATCACAAATGCTGTCCGAGCTATACATTTCAGTAAAGTCACAGTATAGTAACTTATCCTGTAATATATACTAAGTTATTAAAACATTTATTGCTACTTTTCTCAAATATCGTTTTACTTATTAACTCAATATAACATGTTATTAACATTACATATTAAAAACTAAAACATAATTTGATGTTTTAAAAAATAATTAAAGCAATTCACCAAGCATAAAAAATGATGTTGACACACACACAGATTGTTGCATTTGAATAACAGACTTATGATAAAAACATTAGTCTAATATAACATATAATGAGCAATAAAGATAAAATGACATACTTAGCACTAAATCTACTAAATAATAAGGTCATAAATAAAATGTAATATTTATGTCAATATACACACATGTGTATGCAATATATACATTTCTTTACAAGAGTCAAATTAATAGGCCACTACAACATCAAACACACATTTCCCTTCTATTCTATGCTTTTAAACTCATAAAATATAGTTTTCGCATAATGCCATAGCTGATCAAATTTCTCTATTCTCTTTATGTTTCAACAACGATATTAAACGTCATAGTTCATTGAGTACATGAAAAACTATAATACCGCGAGATCACATCTTTTCTATATAAAGAGAGAGAGAGAGAGAGAGAGAGACAGAGAGTAAGGTTAAGTACACATTACTGCACACAAATACAAACTCTTCGCTTTCGCACAACCGATATCAGAATTTATTGTTGAACAACACAAAATTAAGATTGCGCGAACATTATACTTATAAAAACAAAAACATAATCGGATAATTTCTTGATCTTTACCTGATGAGAGTAGAGGCGGCAGAAGAGGTAGAGTCAGTCATTTTTGAGAGCCACCATCCGTTACAAAATACCAACAATATTTTATCCGCATTTCCTCACCATAGCAGCCGTTCACGTGCACCTTATGTAATAAGGAATCATTATTCCGCGATGACACACAGGTATCTCTTAGAGTTTGCGAATTGTTTACACGTTAATACTACTCGCAACGCGCCGACACAGACATCTGTGAGGAAATCGATGATTGTGTTCGATTTTCCGTATTTCTCCGTTATGACCGAATCGGCATTTCGTGTGTTCCACGTTGACTGTACACGCAAAACATGCGAAACAACTTTTGCCTACAATTTTCGTATTCTCTCTTTCTCTTTCTACTACTGATTAAATTTTAATTGTGTAATTCTATATTCTGTAGAAGTAGAAATGTGATATCGTTCATCTCACTTGCTTTTTTTTGTTGCAATTTCTCACCACACAGTACACATACGCATAATCACTCCGCTTAAAGAGCCGTCTACAATGGAGAGTTGTAGGCCGTAATAGTAAGGCCTGTTCTACAATACAGTCGTAAGTTGTAAGTCGTAAAAAATTGACCAATCACAGAAAAATCACAGAAGAATAATCGATTGTGATTGGTCAATTTCTTACGACTTACGGCTTACGACTGTATTGTAGAACAGGCCTAAGAAATCGACCAATCACAGACAAAGTACAGAAGAATAATCGATTGTGATTTGTCAATTTCTTACTGTTACGGCCTACAACTCTTCATTGTAGACGGCTCTTTATGTGTGATGGCCTTTAAGGGTCGTCTACAATGGAGAGTTTTAGACTGTAACAGTAAGAAACTGACAAATCACAATCGATTATTCTTCTGTACTTTGCCTGTGATTGGTCAATTTCTTACTATACAACTTACTAAACAACTCTCCATTGTAGACGGCTCTTTATGTGTGATGGCCTTTAGAGCGCGTTGGGGCATGCGACGCGAACAAACCTTTACCAGAGAGAAGCCTGAAGCCTATGTCACACTACGGATTAGGATTGAGATTGGATTGCAATTTGGCCAATCAGAGAGAAGATCACTAAACTTAGGATTGGTTTTCTTTTTTCTAATTGGTCAAATTTCAATCTAATCTCAATCCCAATCCGTAGTGTGACATAGGCTTCATCACAGGCTTCTCTCTGGTGATAGTGAAAGGTGATAGCATAGACTTGTGAGATGATTGGTCCCCCACCGCTCTTATTGTAACGGCCGATTTCTTCATACCTCTCGATAGCTATCCTCTGGATAAATTCCTCTGCGAGGAACCAATAAGGAGAACCAATTTTGGGAGATATCTTCTAGATAAAGTTATCGAAAACTTATCTAGAAGTGAAAAAATTGGCTGTAAGTAGCGGCGGGGCAGTATCCTCACTTTGACTGCTTTTCCTTCCCTATGCGCGAGTAAGTGTCCTATTCTCTCATTGAATCGAGTATAGAATGACGCTCGTGCGTATACGAATGGTGTTTCCGAATGTGGATTTGACAGCTAATGTTTGTGGAGTGGGAAGAATTTTTGGTACACATATACTTGTGATAATGCGTTTTTTTTTATACGCGCTATATGCTTGAGCGCACATCTCAACTTACTATAAATTATCAAAATTAATTTTTTTAATTTGAAAGTTGAGTAACGGGCTTTTCGAACCAGTTGCAGGGTGTGTTTTTGCATTAAAAATCCAATGAATTATTATTAATCCAAACGTTGCGACTTTATTAGTTCAAGTCATCTTCAGTGGTTTGTAATATTTACATTTTTCTAATATGACGATATTATAGGTCGATGTGTTGACAAGAGCATGTATTTACTTTAGCGTTATCGTCAAGACTTTTTGTTTTTTTTATTAAAAATTTAAAAATTATTTTTTTTATTTGCTCAAAGATACTTGAGTTATTGTATATATTAAATTTGGTATACAAAAAACCTAATCAATTTTCGGACTAATTAGTTTTTTGGTGTGAAATGAATAAGTACATCTTCAGCTGGACGATAAATAAGAGAACCGCCGTTACGAATTGTTTCGTGTGTTTTCACGCTTTTTACTCTCCATTTTCTGAGGATAGACGATAGCACAACCTTCTCTTCGAGTAAAGCAAATCTCTGACCGATACAGTTTCTCGGTCCAGCACTGAACGGAACGTAGGCGTATGGATTCCTGTTTTTCGAGTTTTCCGGAAGGAATCGATCCGGATCGAATTTGAGAGGATCTGGCCAAACTTCTGGATTTCGGTGTGCCAATACGATTGCCAGTATGATTGTCATACCTTTTGGAATCACATAGTCACCTAAAGTAAGAATAGAAAACTCATGCACACATCAAAAACATACATCTTTCTTTTATACTTTATGTCGGCAAACGTTTTGTTATTCATACTACTAGTGTTTTTTAGGCTGCTTTCCTTTTAGGAGACACAGTCGACACAAGAGTCATTCTATCTTTGTTTCTCACTGAATACTGAACGAAGACAGAATGACTTTTGTGTCGACTGTGTCTCCTAAAAGGAAAGCAGCTTTAATTATTCAGTCGTTGAGTTGTAATTGTATTCTTTAAAAGTCTTGAAAGATACTTCTGAAGATACTTTTTTGCTTATACTTACCTAAGTTTACATCTTCCGTTAATTCTCTGCCAATCATAGGCACACTTGGATATATTCTGAGCGTTTCTTTTATGACTCTGTCGAGATATTTTAATTGCGACAAATCCTTTATGGTTACCGGCGCGTCCAAATCTTTGAAAACTTCTTCTAATTCTTCGTGAACTTTTTCTTGATGTTTCGGACTGTTGCCCAGACAAAACAACGTCCAGGTTATTGCTACCGCAGTTGTGTCATGGCCCTATTATTAAATTGTTTTTTACACTACCATTGTATAAGTGTATATTAAGTAAATAGTTATATACGATAGTCGCCTATTAAGCCCCTTGCACAATGGAAGGAATAGCGATAGCGATAGAAATAACACAGTTTTTAACACAGAATTCCAACTCGTCGAAAATTTTATCGCTATTGCTTATTCCGATTTTCTGATCTGCATTGATACATGTGTAGTTTTGTATGGTAGATTCCGCTGTTCCTACCTTTATTTTTAAATATAAACTCTTTAAAACTTTTGTTATTTCTATCGCTATCGCTATTCCGTCCATTGTGCAAGAGGCTTTAAGCCCCTTGCATAATGGAAGGAATAGCGATAGCGATAGAAATAACACCAGTTGGGGGACGTTGCGACAATTGCTGTAAATTTTATAGGTACGTTACTTGTATAAAATTTCATATTAAAAATATCGAACTCAATTAATTTTTCTTTTTCTCACCTCGAACATAAACGTGTCGACTTGCGCTCTCACTTCGTCGTCGGTTAACGGTGTGTCGCTCTTTTCGTTCTCATCCAATAATAGATCTAAGAAAGCTTTCTTCCGCTTGACTGATGAATAAATTGTATATTTAAATAAAAACTAATTGTGCAAATTACTAGTAAAATACATTTAACAATAATTTACCACACACCATCATCGATATTTTCCAGATTATCATAGTCGTTTTTCAATTGCCGTTCAATCTTTCGTTTCTTTATTATCTAAAATTAGTTATACTTGCTATGAATTATTGTAAACAAACACGTATACTTTATTGAAATATTACGCGTATTATTTGGCATACCGATCTTGTAAATTCATGTAGATCATTCAACGTTGCTTTATATTCTTTTCCAGTTGGTGTTAAATAATACAACGAATCCAACATATACCATGGTCGAAGGAATCGATTGATTATCATTTTGGAGACTCTAAAAGTTAAATTAATGAATATAACATCTTCTTTAAAATTGCAACACCAATTAATTATAATATTATTGTGTTAACAATATAACCGTAATAGAAGATATTTTAGACTAACTTATGTACTGTTGAAGTATACTTGGTATTATCTTCTTGAGCATGTACATTCACACCCATTGCAGTTTCTAGAAAATATAATAAATAATAAATATAATAATTATTATTATTAAAATATATAATATAATAAGTAATAATTGTTAAAAAAAAAGTTGGGAAAAGAAAAATTCTATTACATTTCTGTGTTCTAATAAATGTTTGTAAATAATCACGGAAAATACAGTTTTTATGAGTTACTTGTTAGTTTCACTAAAAAAATCGTTTTGTTATAACACCGAGTACTTCGGATATAAAACGTGATCTATAAAGTCTACATAAGTTTCTGATTTTTTGCACAAATATCTTCTAATTATATATAGTTTTTCAATTGGTGTTACTACTTTATTATTATTATAATATATATCACGTCTTTTGTAGAATAGATTTTATAGATAAGTTTGTAGTATATATTATAATTATAAAACAAACAAAAGTTTACTTGGCGTTACTTTTTGACATCACTTTTTTTGTAAAACAGATTTTTTAAGTAAAGAATTTTTTGTAGTGTTAAATCAATTTTTAATTTATTATTACACTTTAAATACAATACGTGTTGTGCGTGTACTTTTATTGTTGCACATATAAAAGATAGTACATATATATTATTAAATAATATATGCTGCATACTCACCACATATAATATCAAGAGTCACGTTGATAGAAAATGGAAAAATATTAATTGGTTTTGTTGGATTTTTTTCTATCTCTTTTTCGAGACATTTTGTTAATATCTTCGATTTTTCATGGAAGGTTTCGACAAACTGTTCTAATATGCTAAAATGGAATGTTGGCCCAATAAGTTTCCTGTCGTGAAACCATTGTAATCCTGTTTAACGTATAATTTGTAACATATGTGTTACAAGAAATGTTTTTAGTTTAATTATTTTAAATTTTAATATTTTTTAAATATATGTTATAAGAAAAAATATTTCTAAATTTATCATTTTTAAATATAAGGTTAAGACTATCTTAAAATAATTAAGAAAATTAAGATGAAAAATTATGTACACATTGTGCGTTTACCTGAAGAGGTAAGAAGTCCATTCCCCAACCAGGATCTCAGCAGGTGATATATCGATCCTTTCTTAATATTTGTAGTACTAGGAAATATTATCTGTATATGGACAAAGGTAAAATGAAACAACTCGTGTGGCAATACATAGTTTCTCATGCATAGTATATATCCATACAGACATAATATAGATATTTACTCTAAACGTCTCTATGTGACGTCTAATCAAACATCTAACAACAATTTGTATAGAATGTTGTTCCGCGTGTGTGGATATACACATGATGTAAGAAGATGAGATTTTTCATTAATTAAGTTATGCATTTGTCATCATATAAAATATAATGACTGATTTGACTGTTATAGCTATTATTTGCATCACTTACCTCTAAAAATTCTGGTTTAAATATATGTATTATCGGCGAAGGACCGATCCACTGCACAAATATTCCTTCTTTGTACTCATTAATTTGCGATAATATCCATTTCATACGTTCTGTACAAATGATACTAAATTTATTTATACCAATTTAAAATAAATAAAGTTTTATATTTTGTATTTTTGTACGTATATATATATATATATATGTATATACATATATATGTGTGCACACTTATTACTAATTTAATATTTATAAAAAAATTGAAATATTTTATTTGCTAAAAATAAAAATATTTTTATTTTTTAATATTAAACGTTCTTTACCGTAGTCTGGCTTGTTTATTAATTTAAATATTACGCCGATGAAGGGAAATCCGGAAATTTGCGGAAAGCGCTTGAGTTTCTGTCTAATAGTGTACTGATTATACATTGCCGATATAATTATGAAAATTATACCTATGCTCAGAGTGCTTAACATCAAAAAGATGAGATACATTTTTGTATATCCTGCAAACATTTGAACAGTTTAAGTTACTAATTAACCCTCGGAGAACACACTGAGTCAATTTGACCCTGTTCGTCGACTTTGATCAAAATATTTTGCTTCAATTTTGCTTTTTTGTAACATATTTTTTACAATGTTAATAATGTTAACGACACTTTAAAACTATATAGGCATATTCCAAACTGTTCAAAATATATCCGAAAATTTTTTCAAGCCAATCGGATAAGTGCATTTTAAATGGTAGCATCTCAAAAAGTGGACAGGGTCAAATTGACCCAGATTGTTCTTCTTGATTGAAAAAATAGGTGTGTTCCCCGAGAGTTAAATGCCAAAATTTCCACATTGAAGAAAAAAGCGGATTATAATAAAACACTCACCACCAGATTTTTTTAAGTAATAATTATATACACACTATAAAGTCACACACTTAATATTCGCAAATGTAGAAGATGCTCTGGTTATCGTATTTTATTTTGTATCGGAAACATTACACTTTTTTAATTGTTTACGTTATTTGCTATATAATTAACCGTATAATTCTTATAAATTACGTTTATTGAATGTATTGCACAATCTGCAATGTCATGCGACAGACACAGTTATTGATATATTGTTGTTCCAACAATTGCTCGTGCGCATCTACTTCGTCTCTTCTTGAGACTTGAAATATATATTCTCAGAATGAGTCAGCTAAATTCGTGATTTTATCACAGAGTACTAGTACTCATGCAGTGTGTTATCTGTTTTAAAATGCTACTATCAATTTAAATGTATCGCTCCTCGATGTTTTTGCTGCAATCGCGCGCGGGGGTTTTTGTAACATTCAGAAAACCAACAAAATTAGCATTTTGTTATTCCATTATCATTTAACTACTACAGATAACAGACGCTTGTTTACAATACACTACAAGCTACAACAAACTATCTTCTTCTTTATGTAATAACATGGAAATTTGATTTGATGGCCTCGCCATCGGATATTACATGCAACTTCACCTTCACAATTATCATTATCAAGCTATTAATTATAGTCGTAATCACACTTCTTTTTCTCTAAACCTGGTATTATTCTGAAGGTATTATTCCACCAATTTTTATTTCACGCGCTCAGAGTTATGTAAACAATAAGTAATTTTCTAAGAGTGATGTACTTGATAGATTGCAGAAACGTGCACATTTGCTTTCACAGTTAGCTTGTGCTCATCAAACAGAAATCTCATTCAGAAATCTTTTAGATATTTTTTCTTATATTAAACACCGCGCGCGATTATCGCGACACACGCAAAAATGTAATAGAAGTCTGTTATTTTATCATTTTATCATTAGTTATTTTTATGTGAAAAATATGCAGATTGTTGCAAGGTTTAAAATGCAAACCATATATATGGAAATACGAGTGTCATGTCGCCTTTGTTTAAATGATAAACTTCCAACTGCTATCAAATATATAAATAGTGTTATTAACTTCAGATTATGTAAACGTAAAATAACATTGACATGAGTTGTTCGAGTCTAGTCTTAAGTACTATGTTATTTCAAAGTTCTTTTTTTTGAATTATGAATCAATATAAATTTTGTAAACTGTTTTTACACACACACACACACACACACACACATATATATAGCACTCCACAAATTTCAAAACATTAGATAGCTTTTCAAAAACAAAAAACATAGTTTTTATTAAAAATTGTATAATTCTTACTTATATATAAATTGCAACTATATCGCAATGTTATAAGATGTATTTTGATATAAATATGACGAAACATTAGTTATATATATCACTTTAATTGTTGTCGAACCAACGCGGTTCGATGACATTACATTTAACAGGTGGCAAAGTAATCGGCATAGTCGATGGCAAAGAAGTAGGTAGAAATTCTCCGGGCCACAGATGAAGAGCGTCTACAAACAGCAATCCGAGCAGGATACCGCGTAACAAAGGCGCGAAAATACTCGAGAGTCGACTTCTGCTGGTTTTTTGCGGCCAAATAAACACGAGTCGAGAATCGCCTGTATTGTGAAACATGCGAGAGTATGACAAGCGTGACCTGGATTTTCTTAGATGATAAAACGTCTTGTGCGTTTGACCTGTATTGCGACGATTGATGGATGAGTTGACACGATGCGGGCATACACCGGCCGGCGCGCTGAAAACTCCATCGCCGATGTAAGTCTTTCTTTTTCGATAATTGAAAACACGACCCCGACTCTGTAATGCGCGACATGCGAATTTTTCTTCCCAATTCGTGTAGACAGATCCGGTGAATGTGCTGCCGATGCTCTCCTGAAGAGAAGCGCTTGTCACAGTGACTAGCGAAAAGTCGTCATCGTCTTTATCTCGGCGCGTCGTCGGTTCGTTTAATCTGCTGTGTAAATGTTAATTTTCTGTTTTTTCTTAAGATAAGTCACTATCTTCATTATTTATTATTTAATTTATATGAAAAATGTATATAAGAGATATATTTTGTGTTTCAACTATATAAATAACAAAAAAAAGAGACGTCTTAGTACTCTCATAGATCGAATATGTGAGTAGTTGCTACACGAGATAAATGAGATGATACAATAATTATTGTACGCAGAAGTGCGCGTACGTGTTTGTTACTACGTAGATAAAACGTATGGTTCTAAAAATGTAAAACTTCCCGAGTTATTCTCTTATCATATTACAAGCAATATTGAGTAGTTTTAATCCCGTACTGATTGAGCCGAGTAGCAATTTCGTTTTGGTTCACTTGGCACTTGATGTGCTCCAGATTTCAGATATTTCAATGATCTTCCGTTTGATGATTCAAACCAACTATTAAGTCTCTATATCATCCTTGCATATTTACACGACATGATAATTAACTGTAAACGATAGTTGACAGACAGAAAAGAGAACTTGCCGAGAATATGATTGCGTCCTTCATATTTTGTTTGTTTGCTATATTCGATTTTGATGAATAAAGGTTTATTCACGTTTATCGCTAACTGTTAACTGACTGATATTATCAACAGAAGCTATACATTGCATATACCGCATTCAACTTAAAATTGTCTCAATGTCGCTTTCGGCAAAAACAATTTAGTTTTTTTTCTAAATTCTTTGTAACTCAAAAAATTGCGAGTGAAAACATTTGGCGAAATTAACGCCCGTACAAGCAATTTTATCATTGTTTGTCAAAAAACTTTAGTAGATATTTCATTAGGTTTCTTATTTTTAAAATGTCTTCCAAAACTAGTAAGTAACCTACATTTAATTAACTTAATCATTTTCTGAGCGCGTTACTATTAATTATGTATTAATTAATAATAAAATAAATATATTATCAATTGTTGAAACATTTCAATTAAAATTAAATTAAAAAATTGGCATTTGCTTTATCAACAACAAGCTCTTGTTTCACCATTGACGACTGTTGCAACAGTTATCGAAGAACGTCGATGTGACCTAATCGGTCGCCACAGAGAACTCAAAAATAAACTTACTACGATGGAACGTTCCATCCCGGTTTTGATGGCGTATAAAATGTGGATGACCGATCGAAACTGTCACAACACATCCTCTTATTGCAAAGTGCAAGAAATCATGAAAAAGTTCTCGCCACAACTAGATCCCGCCGATAAACTCCTTGATCGACTCAAGAGCACGGTCAACAATCTTCATCAGGAAACGACACAGTTGCATGTACGGCCTGATTGACATTCGACGATAAAAATCTGGGTAAATTTTGTCAAGTGTTTTTTCGACACAGCTATGATTTTGCGATTTTAATACGTATTATCATAGCTGTATAAAAAAATTTCTGATAATTCAAGGTTCCAAAGGGTTACGAATAAATCGAGAGAATAGACGAAGATTAAAATTCGCTGTGAGTTTAACTTTTTAAAGTTAAAATGTCGATCTCATTGATGCAGGATAAGATCATAAATGCGGACGTGGAATTGGAGGAAGCTGACATGGAATTGGAGTCTTTAGAGTTTGCTAACAAAGAGTTGGAACAGAATCTGACCGAATTGCAACATGAAATACAGAGACACAAGACACTTAGCTTACACTCCATTCACTCTGAGGATTTAATATGTCTAAAGAAAATACGTCAACTCGCTCAAGAAGAATTGAAGCTGAAGACGTATATCAAAGAGTTGGAAAACATAGAGGACATGTATAGACGACAAATGAACAAAATGCTGTCTTGCAAAGAGTTACAGCGCGATAATAAAAGGACAACAGAATGCATGCAAAAATTGGAAGATGGTAGCAAAGAGCTACAATGTCCGCTTGATGTTTACAATAAACATAACGTAACAAGGCAGATTTATGCTTTTAAAGATAAGAAACAAGTGAGTAGAAAAGATGTACATAATATCTGATTTATTTATGATCATTTTCCTTTCTATATCATTTAACTTAGATTTGTTGCTCGTGTACAACATCAATAACATTAATCGATTGCAAGGAAACGTCAAAGAGAACAAAAGCGCGCAAAAAATATTCGTCGCTTCCGTATTGTGTTCCGCTGATTGTTCATGCGTCGCGCACAGCTACGAATAAATCGCGCGCTTGCGAACTATGCTGCAAATATTGCCGACAGATTTCTAGTGCCACACTCAAATCCAAGTCTCCCTGTTTAATAAATCATCTTTGCGAATTTCCGCTCAGCGTCGCCTCAGGCATGTATTCACTAAAGTACTTGTCAAAAACTTTAGTTATTTTAAGCTCCTTCTTTACATTTAAACGCAAGTTTGCGCAGATCTTGTAAAATTGACTAATTACATAGTCAAATTAGAGCCAATCGACTAACGTGATTGGTCAATTTCACCTGCAATTTACGTCTAATGTAAAACGGGCTTTGTGTGTAATAATTTACACATGACACACAAGGACATATATTTCTTTCTATTATGTAAAAATTATCGTGCAAAGTTTGTGTATTTGCGTTTTTAGATGTACTGCAGTCATCTAAACAAATGACCCTATCTTCCGTACCATGTGAGTCCGATAAAACATGTAACGAGTGTGAAATTGCGACTGCATGCAAGCATATTAATAGTTGCAAATGCAATTGTAAAAGAATATGCGCGAGCAAATTGTCTACTTTACCGTGCGATTACAGCGTTATATCGTTAAGCAAAACTTATCAATCGACGGAAGTAGACAATGGTAATAGTGACGAAGAATTTTGCGAATGTTGTTCGTGTGGTGACGAAAGTAGCGAAAATTTATTATAATAATGTAATTAATGTCTAACATTTATCGATTGACAAAATGCTCACTTTTTAAAGGTTTAAATATTATAAAAATTTCTTTATTTAAATACTTACGCATATAAATTTTGACTTAGTTTTATTTTATTCAAAAATTTGAGAAATGAGAACATTAAATTTACCAGTTTTTGATAAAGTTACTTGAATTGATTTATCATGTACAAAAATATCTTCTCCATAAAAATATAGTGCTTACAAAACAATGAAATAGTGTGCTTTTTTGTAAAAATATATAAATATATATAAATATATATACACATATATACATCTGTATATATATATATATATATATTTGTTCGCTAAGTGAGTATCCTAATAACTTGAAACACGTTTAAACAACTTTACGATGATAACTTCTAAACTGCAAGAAGGTAGGGATATATTTTTAGTTTTACGTAATTTTCTAAAGCAATGGGAAAAATATATAAATTTTTGCATACATCTAATATTGTTTTATACCGAAAAACTTATTAAAAGTAACACACATACACAGCATTATATATATATATATATTATATCAGATATGAAATATTATCTCTACTTTTATATTATCTCTACTCTTTCATTTAATTGTTTAGAACGGAATGTTGAATGGGTAATAGGGACTGGCGGTTGCACTGAAAATAGAAACAAACCACGAGATAGCATTAAAATAATAAAATATCCACATATCTGTTTTTATGTAACAAAACAAGTAGCAATAAATCCTTACCCAATTAATGGACAAATTCTTCCATCGCAATCAAAGGTATCGATATATTCAATATCTTCAGGAGAAAGTTTAAAGTCAAATACTTCACTGTTTTGAACGATTCTCGATTTAGTAACAGACTTGGGAATTACTATGTGGCCGCGATCCAACTGAAAGTTATTATTAGACTTTCACATCAATATGTTTAGTCGACCGTTATTATGTATTTCTCATCAGAATGTAATTTAAATATTTTTCATTATTGTCTTTTAACATATTTAATTTATTGAAAATTTAGACTTCAAGCGAATATACCTGATAACGTATGAGTATTTGCGCGGGAGTCTTGTTATATTTCTTCCCGAGTTCACTTAATTTCTTATCTTCTAGTAGCTTTGGATCATCTGGCTTGGCCCACGGCCTGTCTGGCGATCCGAGTGGACTATATGCTGTAATAAGAATGCCCTTTTTCTTGCAAAAGTCCGATAGTTTTTTTTGCGTTAAGTACGGATGGCACTCGACCTAAAAAACAAAAATAATTGCAACAAAAATTAGATACATCTTGTTTTTAAGACTTATACATAAATTTTTCAGGTAAGTTCTTTCAATATACTCAGTTTTTATTTACCTGATTTGTTACAGGTTTAATTGTTGCATTCTGAAGTAGTCTGGTAATTTGCTCAGAATTAAAATTGCTGACTCCGATATTTTTGGTCAGACCTTTAGACATCACACCTTCCATAGCTTTCCAAGTATCGACGTAGTCTACGTCACTCAAGATTGGAGTACCATCAGAATTTGTAGGAAAAAGGACCTCGCCTTCCTTGTAACCGACCGGCCAATGAATCAAGTAGAGATCTAGATAATCCAGTTTCAGGTTCGTCAATGTTTGTTTAATAGCCGGTTCTACCAGATCGGGTCTGTGGAAAGTATTCCACAGCTTGCTGGTTATGAACAGATCTTCTCTCTTTATAACACTTTCCGCGATTTTTACTTGGATCGCTTCACCGACTTCCTTCTCATTACCGTAAACATGAGCGCAATCAATATGTCTGTAGCCGATATCGATAGCATCTTTCACTGCTTGAGTGACTTCTCCTGGCTTAGACTGAAAAAACCAAATTAAATTTACAGGTTTTTGGACAATGTTTTAATCCCGAATTTCAGTTTTTTCTCAGTTATTAAAAATGTTGTAAATAAAAAAAAGAATTTTAGACAAAAAGTTATTTAAAATGCAATGTCTATTTTATACATACATATATATATATGTTTTTTTTTTCATGTAATATAATATAAAATGTAATTATCATTGTTAAAACTTAAACTTCTATGTATCACTTATGTGCTAATTATAGTCATACAATTAGTACCAGTGTATGACGTATCATATGCTGATAAGAAATATAGAAGCAATAATATTGCGCAAAGTAATACTATAAAAACATAGTATAGAATATTTGCTCTAGTTGATTAATATACGGTAGAATCTCATTTTTATTCAAATGAACTTTATTTAATATAGTGCTAGATTATCTATAATAAGAGTTTTTGTATTTTATTAATTTACTATCAAATAATTTCGTGGTAACGCACAATAAATATAAAAAACTTTGTTACATTTAACTTGTAAACTGCATTAGAAAAATTTGTATGTCAATCCCGTGTGCAAAAAATACTTGAAGAGCGCTAAACGTTAGGTCATATAGAATCCATGTGTGTCTGTGTATTTATATATGTACGATGAAATTAGAATGGTTTGTTCTGTCTATATATACAGCACGCACAGTTAGCTCCGCCACGTAGACACTGTGGCGTAATCTTCATTTTATTACTTGCAACTGGCATGGAAAGTTCTAGACTTCTGATAATATTATCAGTTTAAGCAAAATATTTTTTACACGGATCAACATTTTTTACAAACCTTCAGTAGATGTTTATTAAATGTTTGTCACGAGGAGTTATGAACATCTATGATTCCATGTAACTCCATTTGTGTCTGTGTGGAACATACTATGTGGATTATCAATACCGCTTTTATCAATATAAATAAATAACAAAACAAAATCTTAATTCTTCGCTTATTTTGATGAGATAAATACTTCTTGAAAATAGAATCTAATAAATAAATATCTTTTGTGTGTGTGTGTGTGTGATGTGTAGTACGTGTGCAGAAATTAAAACTGTATGAACTACGTATGAAAGAGTGCGTATAAAAAAGAGTGAAAATGTAAAAACTCACCTTCCATGTACCTAACCCGAAAACAGGTACTTCGTTACCGTTGTAGAACTTCACTTTCGGTGCGTTCAGAACCATTTTGTATTATGTCACACACTCAGCTGTAGAAGAGAAAGAATACGGGATTTGAAAATTTTTTGAGAGCAAACTTGATCGCTCTTTGTCCGTCTAATCAATCTTGAGTGATGCCGCACACCACAATGTTGACGTAGTCATTCGCCGGCTTCCTTATAAACGTCCCCACTCCCAAAGGGAAACCTCGTTCTTAATGGACGAAATCGATTTTGTTTGAGATACGGACTGTGCGATGATTTGCCGGTAGTAAAACTCATTTGCAAATATGTATATTTTACAATCTTAAAATTAATCTATACGTTTGCAAATCGTTCAAACAATATTACCTATGAATTTGTTTGAAGTTAATCGTTTAATTGAATTTCAGTAATTATTATTCTTTATTAGGAACGTGGGATTATTTTTAATAAATGATAGAAATGCATAAAACCATGTATCGTTATCTTTTGTAAAAAGAATACGATGTTGTGTCAAAGACAACTTGATGCCTCTGTTTGTCAATCCAGTTAATCTGTCTTACGATTTTTGCATAACGGCTATCATTGATAAACCATATTTACATAATATCTATACTTACGCACACACACACACACACACAGTAGCCGGCGATGAGAATAATTCAAACGGTTGTGGTGGGCCGAATTTATACGATGGCAATCCGGCACCGTGGAAAATTACAGCAACCGTTAGGACGTTTAGAGCAATGAATCAGAAGCCCTTGACAACTCCTTGAGGAAGAATAAGATATTATTCGCAGTAATATCGCTTAATGAAACCAGTGAACAAAACAATAAATAAAGATACATGGAAACATTTATTGTGATATACAAATTATAAATTAGTTCTTAATTGATACATATTATTAATTCATTTTTCTCTCTCTTGCTTTCTCTCTTAAACTTCTTTCTTTGGAATAAAAAATAGTAAAGAAAATATTTGATTGTTTTTTGTTTTGTTTTTATTGTAAAAGTGACACAACAGTAGTGAATATAAACATATATAAACATATATATATATATATATACACATATATATTTATATTCATAAATATATGTGTACATATATATTGTTTTTCTTATTTGCTAGAGAATGCAACAAGATTGTGGAAGTAAGTAAAATATTAATTTGAAAATCACGCATTATTGCCTTTAGCAATTTCTAGGATATTCGATTTGTTGAGAAATACATACTACTACTGTATCAATCGTTAAATAAATTTTAAAAATGAAAGTAAAAAAAACGACCGAAAATAATGAATCAAAACTTTAATATATAATTTTGTTAAAAATGGAAAGTCTTTGCATAAAAATAAGTAATTATAATCGCAACTAGATGTAATTTGTTTACATATAAATTGAAACGTTCTTTATTACATCGGAGATGTAATAGAAATAGAGAAAATCCATTGACTAACTTGTGATCTTGACCTTGTAATCTCAGACCTTGAAAATTTTTGTAGCGTCTGATAACTGCAATTGGCTAGACCAAGGGTCGAGCAAGCCTCAAATAGTGTCGTGGGAAGATGTGCGCGTTTAGAAAGAGAGTACTAATATGATTTATATATGTATGTGTACAATTTATTATATATATCGACTTGTTTCCTGTTGCCTTCTGAGTTCGTTAAAGTCTCATCATTCGATCATGACATTTGAGAAATATATTGATATAAATATTTGACAATTAATATTTAAAATATTAATATTAAAAATGTTAATTGTCAAATATTAATTGGCCAATTAATATCTATTAATATTGAACGATATTGTTTTGTATATTATTTTTTTTACTTTTAGGTCTTATACAAGTGATTTATTTAAAAAAGACAAAACGGCAATAAAAAAACGCAAATAAACTGTCAAAAATCAGTTTTAACAGAAAAACACGTTTTAAAATTTCACCGACACAGTTTATATAATTTTATACATCGTGTTTCTTATTGAAAGTCTGCTATACGGACTATAAATGCAATAATATATACCGTTATTTTGTCACTTTTAAGTTAAAATAATTTTAAATTCATTCCGTTCATTGGTGAATTTTTTTATTTAAAATCCAGTATCAGAGTTTTAGTTTATAACGTTGAACCGTGTGATCAAATAATGTGTTAGAAATAATCTTGTGTTTTTTCTCTTAAAATGGAATATTGAAGGGATAGTACTTAAAGTCCTTTGTTCTGTAACATAAAAATTAACATTAATATGAAAATGTTAGAAATAAAGAAACTTCATATGTATAAAACTTATAAGTTTTATGATAAACTAGATTTTTTGTAAAAAACTTATTTCATATTTTCATGCTAAATTATTTCATCATGTGTATAAAAATCGAAGAGTAAAAGTGCCACGTAATGAAGTTTTATCTTTTTTTACAAAGAGTATAGAACAAAATAAGATAAAAGTGCAAGAGATAAGTCCGAACATTATTTAATCTACTTACGGGGCAAATCCTGCCACTCTGTCACCAGTACTAAGTTTTCGTATAGCGTTTATTTCGTCGTTCGTCAATGAAAAATCAAAAATTTCCATATTCTCTTTTATTCTACTTTTAGTCACTGACTTCGGTATTGGCGCAACTCCGTTTTGGTACTATAAAGATAAAATATGTATTCATTTCGTGTAAATTTTAATTTCTTTATACATACATAAAGTAAAAAATATTTTTCTGTGTGTATGTAGTTTTCGTTACTTACCACATATCGAAGCGCTATTTGCGCGGGAGTCTTATTATATTTTTGTGCAATTTGCAATATCACAGGATTGTCTAATTGATTCGCGACGCCTGAGGAATTTCCGGGTTGTCCCAAGGGAGAATAGCCAGTTACCGTAATATTATGTTCTTTGCAAAAATCGACTAGTTTCTCTTGGTTTATATTTATGTTAACTTCAACCTAACAAAATATTTCTCGAGTTAATGAGAAATGTTAACATCATAGTAAATATGTATTTATTTTTCATTAAAAATGAAACTATACATAAACTTCTACTTTATATGGATTAATTATATGTAAATACGTGCCTGATTGTTAACTGGTGCAATTTTCGCTGATTTGAGTAGACGAGTTATTTGCTCGGAGTTGAAGTTACTGATTCCAATGCTACGAGTTAAGCCTTGACGAACGCATTCTTCCATTCCTTTCCATGTTTCTAAATAATCCGTATCTGACTCAATTAGTTTGCCATTATCATCTTGAGGCCACATATTATCTCCCTCCTAAAAAAAAGATGGAAAAGAATATTGTTCCAAATAAATATCATAGAAAAAGAAAACATTTTATTATAATTTAGCTATACTTTATAATAATTATTGTTGCACAATAGTAACATAAACTTATTTTTTTATATTGATATGTTTGATCAAACTTTAAATATTTACAATACTATTTTACATCAGTCGTAACAAATGATGCTTACCTTGAATGCAAATGGCCAATGAACCAAATAAAGATCTATGTAATCTAAACCAAGATTGGTAAGCGATTGTTTGCAAGTTGGAACAACAAGTTCTTTTTTGTGAGTATTATTCCATAGCTGGTGAAATATTTAAAATTACTTTTTTATATTTTCATTTTTATATAAATTATAAAAAATGTGTTTACATAGTGAGATGACTATAAAACAAATGATTGGTTTACGCGACTTAAATAAACTAATAGACAAAACATTAAAAATTCTATGTAAATATTTAAGTTATATTTATCTGTACAGTGATTTCACCTTTGTAGTAACAAATAGGTCCTCCCTTTTCACGATACCATCTTGAATTTTTTCGCAAATAGCTTTTCCGATCTCTTTCTCATTACCATAAAAGAAAGCTGTATCAATATGTCGATATCCGAGATCTATTGCATCCTTAACAGCTCTTTCTACATCTCCTTTTAGCGACTAATTGTTTTAAACGTAAAAAGAAAATAATTACAATCGTGTACTCTTATATAGTTATAAATATACTTTTAAAACTTTTTATTTTCAAATTGTATAAAAGTCACAAGTATAAGGTTCATTAAGTATGTTTCTACTTAAAAAAAAAACAAAAAAAACCATCTACAATGGAATTGTTTTTAGTATCTCTCTCTTTCTCTCTTCAAATCATGGTTTGGTTTGGTGCATATGTGGCTCAAAGGACCGACTCAAGATAGTCCATACGCCATTCTAAGCTTGAATAGTGATTTTCTTGGTATGTTCACCGTAAACGGTTGAATGGTTGATTTCTCCAACTGGAGTAACAAAGTACCCCAGAGAACTGCGCAGATCTAGGGTCTTTAAAAACTACCAGAT
>NW_018021057.1:0-6755 GCF_002006095.1 Pseudomyrmex gracilis
AACTAGTCGCGCATAACTATGAATGTCTGAAAGTCAACCGATTTTCACCAAATTTTGTACACGGGAGTTGGTGAGGTTATAACACGATTATCATTAACATCATATTCATGATGGTATCGACCTATGCATTCAAGAAAATGGACGGATTTTCGAACAGTTAATTCGCTAAGTGTACTACTTAGCGAATTAACTGTTTGAAATTACAAATTAACTAAATAAAGCACCCCGATAGTGAGAGGCAAGGGGACTCACGTAAATAAAGCACCCCGATAGTGAGAGGCAAGGGGACTCACGTAAATAAAGCACCCCGATAGTGAGAGGTAAGGGGACTCACGTAAATAAAGCACCCCGATAGTGAGAGGCAAGGGGACCCACGTCCACGCCGTTGTTCCTGGGTAGTGCTAAGAGTAGTAATTTCTATTAATTTAGACTAAAAATTTTGTCCGCTATTTTGGTCCGCTATCTTGGATCCGCCATTTTGAATTTTGCAAATCTGACTTCAGATGCGTGATCAGCAACCCCAAAAACCCTCGTAAACTTAATTTGGTGCAAATCGGTTGACTAAAATTTTTGTCCGCCATTTTTGTTCGCCATCTTGAAAATTTTAAAACAGCTAAGGTTATATCTGATCGTAAAATTTTCCGCTTTTTCATTTTCCGGTGTCAAAAAGGGGGGTTTTCGTTTTAAAAAAACCACTTCCGGTTGAAGTAACCCACTTTCGGTCAAAATCAAAAGTTGAAAGATACTCCATTTTGGTTCCCCCTCGAAACCCTACAACTTTTATATGAAACTTTTTTCGATTCCTGGCCACACAAACGAGTTATTGGAGGTGATAGATTCAGATGACTCATCCTGTATAGTAAAAATGTTTTACACAAATAAAGTGTGTTTTGTTGATATACTACATTTTAAAAACAAAGCATTTATGTTTAAAACAAAAGTTGTTAGATTTTTACAACAACGTAGCAAAAACTATATATCATATTATATATAAGATACAATACGATGTATGCAACTTGCTAAATAGTAAATAACATTACTGTAATAATAAATAACATTAAATGACATCTCTAACGTTCATAAGACATAATAAAAACCATTATTGATATTTTGCTACTTATAAGATGCAATACAATATTGCCGTACTATTTCAATATTTATACATAAATGTAATATATTAATTTTATTATTGTGTTACCTCGCGTGAGGTCAAGGATGCTGCGAGGGAGGGACGCTGAGGAGATTCAATATTATTTTATATTCTTTATTAACCACAACCAAATATTACAAATAAACTCGTTTACTTTTAACTTCGTTTTTGTCACACTTTTCACTTACTCGCGATATTCAAACAATAAGTCCTTGCGAGCGATGCTCTGATGGGCAGAGCCTCCAGCCGCGACACTATTCCAGACAATTCTAGTCGCACCGGCCCGGACACCGGCTTTTATTCTTGAGCTAATCACTTTGTGATTGGCCGAGGAAAATCAGGCGACATCCGGTTCTCGAAAAGTGCAATGCAGACCATTGCATCTTTTCGGCTGCATGTGCGACCTCCGGCCGGTACGTCCTTGATCGCGCGGTCGCATATCGCCCCGCGATTGTTGACTGGACATCCGTACCGGATTCCAGTTCCCCCTTTTAACACAACTACACTCAGTAACTTAAAACCCACGTTTGGACATTCTATCATTACTTAATAATACATGACATACAACACGTAACTTACAACAATTGTAATATTGTATTGTACAATATAATATCTAATATTACTACTATATTGCAATCTTCCTGTGATATTTCCGTAATATTACATATATATATATATATGTGGGATCTTACATATTGTTACATCCTGTGGACTCCACTTTCTCCTCACGACGTGACAACAACGGGATGTGATATCACGGGAACGCCGCCGCGCAATACTGGCGCGAGACCGGATATCAATAACCGATAAAATCGAAAAACATCGAATTTGGAAAATTCCTTTTTTTTCTTTCTTTTTTCTTCTGATTTTCTTTTTTTTAAATCTTAAACGAAAACTTACATCTCGGGAATGTAAAATCAAGGGAAATCCGATGGATAACGAGGAATCAGGTGACCTATCGTGAGAATTCGATTGGTCCGAGTTTTTCGAGTCACGAGTATAAAAGAGTCCCACAGGGCTTTCCAGTACAAACGAAATTTTCCAAAGTGCGGTCCCTGTCAATACGCGAGCAAACGTAGTGCCGGCGAAACAAGTGGTTAAAAGAACAATTGTGTTTGCAACGAGTGTGAATTCTGCTGGTTTCCAATTGGAGCTCACCCGAGACCGCCGCCACCGCCGCTCTGTTGCTACTTGCTGCCGCCTATTACAAGATTAACAATAAGTAGGAAGTGCTAGTATTAAGTCGCAAATACGTCACCTGTGCCTCACACCGCGATCAAAGATTTAAAGTAATTACAAGGACGGTTGCTCCCTTCGTTAAAATAGAGCTAACCCTGATACGAATTGCAAACGATTCGCAAGGACCGTCGAGCGATTCTTAGCGGGCGCTCTCGCGCTGTCAAAACCCCGAGCTAACGCTGATACAAATCGCAGGCGATTCGCAAGGACCGTCGAGCGATTCTCAGCGGGCGCTCTCGCGCTGTCGAAATCCCAAGCTAACGCTGATACGAATTGCAGACAATTCGCAAGGACCGTCGAGCGATTCTCAGCGGGCGCTCTCGCGCTGTCGAAACCCCAAGCTAACGCTAATACGAATTGCAGACAATTCGCAAGGACCGTCGAGCGATTCTCAGCGGGCACTTTCGCGCTGTCGAAATAAAGTCCATCCGAATAAATAAACTGAGATAGCAACTGACCTACAAACCGCGACCTACTGACCCCGAGCCGCGAGAAACTTATAATCGCGAATTTTAAGTGGACCCGACCGCTTGCCAAAAACGGTGGAAATCCGGAGCCACCCTTCAGGGATATCGCCGAAGGGCCGCCAAACGGGCCCGAAAACAGGCTGAGGCACCGCCGATTACCACCTCTCCTCCGACAATAGAAAATAAACACAGCAATAGTAGTTCTAACAANAACACCGACACACCACTAAATTTGCAAACTCAGTCGCCTCCCCGCTCCCTTTCTCCGACGCATCCAGAACCGTCATGTTCTCCCGTGAGCTCTCCTGAGATGACCCATTCTGCGCCTACTCCTCCCCCGCGCCCTTCTCCACTTCGTCCTTCGCCACTATCCTCGCCCGAGCTAAAATATTTAAACAAGCGCCCCGCCGACCCCTCTCGTCCACGCACCTTTCCCCGTCCTCTCCATCTTCTAGCACTCGCCTCTGCTTACAAAATTACCACCCCTACCTCCACCGCGTATATAATTGATCCCGAGAACCTTGATCCCCCCAAACTCCATCGGATAATTTCCACCTACCCTCCGAATGCACTCCTTACAGTTAAATTCCCCCTCCTTGCCGAACACAGATTAGTCCCTGTAAAAGACTTTCATAAATTCTTCCTCCCGGCTACCTGTAAAATCACGGAAATAATCGAGGTAGACCTAGACTGAGTTTGCAGTACACATATTCACTCATTAATATTAGGGTGAGCACAGAGAGGGTGGCGGGTCTGATGAGAAACTGAAGAGTTTCGAATGAGCCCTTGGGTTCCGATCACAGACAAATACGCCTAACTCTTCGGTATTCGCCGCTGATAAGCTGGGTTCGCAACCCCAGAAAAACTAATTGGTACGGCTTCAGGGCTGACTTTAAGGCTCGGCTTGCTGAAGTCCCAACTAGATACAAATCTAAAAATAATTTAGAGAACGCGGCGGACTATTTAAAAAACGCCATTGTAAATGCCTTCAAATCAAACTGCTTGTCGAGACCAAGAAAGCCGGTGACCAAGATCCATTAGTGGAATGATGAGTTTGAGAATGTCAGGTCAGAAACAAGAAGAGGATTCAATAAAGCAAAAAGAACCTTGCAGCTCACTGGGAGGCTTTTAAAAACTCCCAATGAGAATATAGCAAAGCAATCACGAAGGCAAAACGCAAAAGCTGGAGATACTTCTGCGATGGTATTGGGAGTGCCTCGGAGGCATCCAGACTTTGTAGAATCCTTAGCTTAAATCATCATTCTCAGTTGGGCTATTTTAAGCTCCCAACAGTGAATATTACTGAGGAAGCATCGGACACACTAAAACATCTGATAGATGTCCACCTCCCAAGATTTGATAATAAAAAACAACCAAGTCGGCCAAAGCCCAGGGAGTGGCATTTAGCGGCAAAGATTGTCTATCTAAAGCGAGTTGAATGGGCTGTTAAAACTTTCAACCCCTATAAATCACCGGAATTGGATGGAATCTACCCGATTCTCTTTCACGAGAGTCTGGAAATTTTAATTGGTCCACTTCCAAAAATTTTTAAGGCAACTATTTCCCTAAGACATGTTCTCCAGGTATGAAGTGAAACAAGAGTCGTTTTCATACCCAAGCCTAGTAAAAATGGCTACATATTAGCCAAAGACTTTAGACCTATCAGTCTTACCTCCTTTGTTCTTAAGACGTTGGAGAAGTTGATTGATAGGTTCCTGAAAAACAGCCCTTTGCTTACACATCCACTGGCCTTCTCTCAATACGCCTACAGAGAGAGCAGATCAACTGACACTGTCCTGCACCATCTCGTGGGCAGAATTGAGGCACAACTAAAGGCGAAGGAACATGCCTTGAGCATGTCTTTCTAGACATTGAGAGAGCTTTCGATAGTACCTCGTATGATGTAATCGGAAAAGCAATGATCAGGCACGGAATTCCAGCTGCGCTAGCAGGCTGGACACAAAGCATGCTAACAGGAAGAACCCTGACTGCTAGTCATGGGAACTCAGTGGTGCATAATTTCCCGCCAAAGATTGTTCACATAGAGGGGTACTATCCCCTTTACTCTGGTGCCTAGTAGTAGATGAACTTCTTGAGAAATTGCAGAAGGCGAGTCTCCGTCTATAATTACGCTGATAATGTGGCCATAGTAATAGGGGGCAACTTTCTTGCGACACTCAAAGATATAATGAAAAAAGCACTTATGTTTATGCAAAACTAGTGTCAATCAAAAGGACTTAAAGCTAATTCATCAAAGACCAAGGCTATGATTTTCACCAAAAAATATAAACCTGAAGCCATTGAGCCGTTGAGGCTCTGGCTTGAGGAAATTGAATATGTCCAGACAATCAAGTATTTGGGAGTCCATTTGGACACCAAACTGAGCTGGAAGACACATCTCGAAATAAAAAAATTTAAATTTTACACCTCTTTCTGGGCGTGTAAAAAAGCAATGGGAAAGTCCTGGGGCATTAAACTGAATACTGCCTTATGGATATAAAGCGGTATTGTTACCGAGATTAACATATGCTACTGTGGTTTAGTGGCCTAGAGTGAAAAAGACAAAGGCAAGGAACCTGCTAAAAAGCCTACAGGGTAACTACCTAAGGGCTGCGGCAGGGGCTATAAGAACAACACCAACAGAGACGCTGGAAGTAGCACTCTGTATTCCTCCTTTAAATCAGCAAATAGTCTGTGCCGCCAGACTCACAGCATATAGGCTAAAGTGTCAGGGGAAGTGGAGATAATTCGGAATGGGTCATACCAAGCTCGGGTTTCTCCGCCAATTTCCTTTCACACTGAAGCAAGATAGAATATCCAGAATATACCAAGTGGACAAAGCGTTTTCTATAAACTTGTCCACTAGGGCTGAATGGAGTAATAATAAAAACCTACAGATCCAACCTAACGTGGATGCATGGTTCACAGATAGGTCTGGAATAAATGATCGCTTTGAAGCAGGTATATATACTGTCCAGGAAACAATCATAGGGAGTTCTTCTCCCTGAGCAGGTTAGCCATGATCTTCCAAGCGGAGGTCTTGGCTATCCTGGAATGTGCAAAACTCCTGCTCTTAAAAGAGACGATGAGCAGAAGAATCCATATCTATACAGCAAAGCCGTTATAGAAGCTCTTGCTAAGACCACCACTGAATCCTCAGTGGTTCGGGACTGTACGCAAGTTCTGAACAGACTGGAAGATCATAACAAGATCATACTAGTCTAGGTACCCAGCCATCAAGGTATTCATAGTAATGAAATAGCGGACGGCTTGGCAAAGCTGGACATCTTAGAGGAACCAATTAGCCAAAAAGTCGGTGTCTCTTTCACCGTAGGGAAAAAATGCATCAGAGATTGGCTAAAGCAAGAGCATCAGAACTTCTGGGAGAAACTGAAGAGCTGTCGCCAAGCCAAACTTCGGATGAATCAGCCATCGTCAAGCAGGGCTAAGGAACTGTTGGCTATGGATAAAAACAGATTAAGATTAGGTATCGGCCTTCTCACTGGACATTGAGTCTTCAAGGCACATTTGTACAACATGGGTTTGGCCGAGAAGAAAAACTGCATGTTATGCGGTGAGGAAAAGGAGGACAGCGTGCACATATTGTGTCGCTGCCCATCCTTAAAAAGTTCAGATTTCTTGGCTGCATGTTTGTCGAGCTCAGGGATCTGGAGAATGTCAAGATCGGACATTTGTGTAGACTGGCAGAAAATGCCGGGCTGAAGCAGATAGGCCGATAAGCAACTAGCGGGAGTCACAGAAGATCTTAAAGATCTAGATGACATAAAGGGACTTTAATAGCCACCTCTTATCTTATTTTACTTCTGTGTGTGTGTGTGTGTGTGTGTGTGTGTGTGTGTGTGTGTGTGTGTGTGTGTGTGTGTGTGTGTGTGTGTGTG